>NC_051177.1:63288664-63396164 GCF_013339695.2 Rhipicephalus sanguineus | reverse complement strand
CCTTTGTTTGTTTAAATGTGTTTTTTTCTCGCAAGCGTGTACGTATGGAAAGCAAGCAAAGAGGTTGCGTTAGCAACTTGACAAACCCGATGTGTACGTGTGTATCTGCATCTCTTGTCTATAGTACAATTATTTGTACGTGTGTGTATTTATTCATTCGTTTTTTTTGTTACGATACTGCAATTTTATGCAAGCTCTACAGGAAGTGTTTGCACATAAAATACATTGGGAGAGAGGAAATAGAAACAATCGATACTTTCAACAATTGACGCAAGAAAATACGTATTGCATAGCAGCTGATTAGCAGGGTCAACCCTGTTTTTGTTTTGCTTTATCATTCAACAGTGGCATAACTAGAAGGAATGCGCAAGAATGTTTTTGAGTGATTGACGTTGGAAGGACCACGACAAAGAGAATGATGCTGCCGATCTTCTCAACCTCTTCCTCCATTCCGTGCTCACGCATTCTTAGTTACAGTTATTCGCGCCTCTTTAGCATCTGTATCTGTAAAGCGCGACAGTTTACGAAGTAAGCGCGCGTCTTATTCGATTCGGGCTGCGGCCGAAAATTCTCAGCCGTGAGTACGGGCGTCGCGCTTCCGGACGAACGCGTTTCTTTCGCTCTCGTTTCATCGCGTTTCGCGAAAAAAGAAAAAAAAAAAAGGAAAAGAAGGCTGGGCTGCTTACTAGCTCGCGGAGCTTGTATCTCCGGCAAGGCCCTTCTCCATACTTCCGAATACGTACCACCCCCCTCTCTCCCTGACACACCCCCTCTCCCTTCCCTCGCTTCTTGCTTGCTTTCACAATGAACAACAAACACCGCACCGACGACCAACTGCGCACCGTGTCCGTCGTCGCCGAGGGGTTGGCGACGAGCGAGCCATTTGTAACCGCGACCCGACGGTCCGTATTACGAGTAGTGCGAGCGTGTTTGGCTAAAGTAAAGCAAGAAGAGACTACACTCGGTGGCGTTGCATTGGGGAAGAAGGAAACGAGAGAAGGAGAGAGCGAGATAGTTGTCGTACACTGGGTCAACCGCAGAACCGTACGTACAAACGCTCTGTAAACCGGCACGGCTCAAACGCCACCCCAAAGGAGCGTTGTGTGACAAGTCCCAGAGCACACGGAGCGCAAGCGAGGATCGAGCTGCAACCTTAAGTCCCCACGCTTCGGAGGCCGTCTCTCATCTCCCCCGGCCCTTCGTATTCACTTGGGAATATTGGGGAGAGAGAGAGAAGGACCGCGTCTCGGTGCTGTATCGCTCCCTCGCTCTGTTTACTTTTTTTGCTTCTGAGAACCTTTTCCGTGCCTCGCAAACGCAAAGCGAGCGTGGTCATCCCCAGCTCGAACTCCTCATTACTTATTGCCGTCTCATACGCCTTGTATATGCGTTCTTGTTTTGGATTTTATGACTGAGAAGGAAATGTTAAGGATATGAAAGGGAGAGAGGTTTTGCGATGAACAACAGGGAAGCGCGTTTGCCGTAAAGGGAAGCCACGCACCTTTAACCGCGCTCGTGAGGCGAGAAGAATACCACTCCCTGCTGCCATGGAGATCACACCCGAGTAACTTCCTGCCGGTTCCGCTTGCTCTGCGTCGTATCGCGTCGCTCCCTTTTCTGCGGTGCCCCCACCACTGCGGGAGGGCTGGCGCTTGCGTTCGTTCACTGATAACCTACGCTGCTGCGAACTTTACGTTTTTTTTTTTTTTTTTTTTATCTTCCTCCGTCATAGATCGAGAAAGTGAGTCACGCTAGAGACGTTTCCCCCTTTAAAGGAAAGTCGATTGAAGAGAACGCTAAGTGCAAGAGTTTTGGAATATTACGGGCCCGGTGGTGCCGTACAAGCCTGACGCAGCATTTCTCCTTTCCCTTAGGTGAACTCCTCCAAGATTACTCAAAACATCCATGAACCCAAGCGAGGAGCTCCTGAAGACGTCTCCACGCTGGATCCTTTCAAATTTATTGTTTTCTCTCTCTCTCTTTTGTATTTTTCGTTTGGATTTTTCATTTTCACAAAAGCTAGGTATATACGTGTGCTTTGAGATGTTATATTATTTCATGTCAGCATAAGTTGCACCCTGCAAGGCGTTATAGTTGTTAGCCCACTAAACAACAGCAGCATGTTGCACACGAATTAGAGAGTATTTCGAGCAGTTCGTTTATAGTGCGTGCAGTCCTGCAGTGGCTGTATGTGGATGTAGGTAACACTGTAGCGAATGGCTCGATTTCGGGAATCGGTCTCTCTCTGGTTGCAATGGTGGTGAAGTGAAGGTGTGTGTGGGGGGAGGGGGCGAGGTGGTGCTTCGTTCACAAAACACGAAAAGCTATATTTTAATGCTATAGAAGCAGGGAAAGCTGAAGCACACGTCGGCCAGTAGAACATTGAACATTCAGCCTCTTAACCCACCTCCCTCTCATAAAAAATAGGCTACGCTGCAGAGAAAGACTGGCTTTGGAGTTCACGCCACAGAAAAAACCCTTGCAACGATGGCGACCACGATGTGGGTCTCCAGAGTGCAGGAACTTAGCGATCGGATGTATTGTACGACAGGATAACCTAGAATAAAACAGCGCGAGCAAGACAGAGAGAGACTGTAGGTACGCGGAAACTGTTTATTCAGACAAAAAGCTATAGCAAACATTGTTAGTATTTACATCTTAGTGGACACCAATTACCGGAAAGAACAGGAGCCTACTGGGTGTCGTAAACACGACCGAGAAGCGTATGAGCACTTCGGCTAGCCCGGGTAAACACGACATCGGTGTGGGGTTACGAGCCTGCATGGTATCGCATTGCGCGGAATGGCATAACCGGACCGCATTACCTGACGCAAAGGTGACGGCCCAGCCTATATGCTAACGTCACCACGAAAATACCGGCATTACAACAGCACGAACGCATACATTCCGTCCTCGGCTGTCACTTTCCTGTTATTCACCGACATCGAGTGCACGAAAATGCGGACGTGCAGATCGGTCAATCCCCTCAATCGTATGCTGTGTGCATAGCGTTCTATACTACTCGGGTGCACGATGACTTATTCATCGAGCTGTATATAATGCATGAATTATGCGCATAACTGCCATCAGCCGCGTTATTTGGCCCCTGTATACGTACGAGCTGCTATGAATCGCCGCATGCATCGATCCGACACTCAGTGTGAATAATAAGCCCGGCCCGAAGGCATGTATATACGCATACTCCTGCAGGTGCCGGATCGGCTGTTATTGGGCTTCATCTTCAACAACAAAAGGTCCCCTGTTCAGATTGAGGTTAATGGGTCTGTCACTCGATGTGCCCATGTTTCTACGGATTGACCCGCCTCCGTTTCCACGGTGCTCTGGAGATTGAAGATTATTGTTTTTCACAGCATTTTCGCAAGAAGATTAATCAAACCGCATATGCGCACATGCACATGTTCATGCTGTACACAGCATGTTTAGGGAGGGGAAAGGGGGGGGGGGGGGTCAGGGTCTCCTTCAACCTTCCATTGAAGTCCTTGCCAAATTTAAGTTCCGACGTTCATTGTTGCATAGCTCGTTCCGTATGCGTGACCGTTATTCATAGGTGTGCGCAGAGGGGTGGGGGAGGCAGGGGGGCGCGCCCCACCCTAGTCACCTAAGAAGAGGGGGGCGCAGAGTCTGCCCCATACATTGACCTAATAGGGAGGGGGGGGGGCACCACGATGAACCTTCGCCCCCTCCTGAAGGGGAACCCTGCGCACGCCTATGCCGTTATTTACGCATCGTGCATTGCAGCACAACACATTCAGAACATAGCTCTGGCGGCACGGTGATCGAAACTGCCTGTATATTCCCTCCCCCCCCCTCCCTTCCCCGAGTACAGTTTGCTGGAATGCAGGTGCAAGGGAAAGAGCACCCTTGTGTGCGGTTCGAGGATGTGTTGATGTGAGAGAAACAGTTCACTGCGTGGAGTAGGCATTTTTCCATGAGCTGGTTGCAAGATCGACGACTGAGTTCTATTGATCATGCTCTACGATTGGAGCCTCTCCGCCGGCAGTAAAGCTCCTATCCAATCATCGCTCGCTCAAATGGCGAAACGGGTAGCCTGGACTTAGCGGAGTGTTACAATGCCCGGCTCCCCCTATAAGTCACGGTATTGACAGCGACCAAATGTGAATAAGTGAACGCAAAGTGGGAGATCTCATAGCGCACTGTATACGTAACTTCGTCACCGAGAGAAAGCTGGCAAACGTTGCGATCAATGCCACCTCCGATACTGAGGAAAAGGCACGACGATATCGAAGGAGCTACGCCTCATCGGTGACTTAATATAGCGACGAGCGCTGGCGAATTCGTTGGGAGAGAATAGACAGATTTAGTTGGGCGTCCGCAACAACGTACGGACGCAGCCTGCCAGCCATTTCCTATGGCAGGCTGCGTCCGTACGTTGTTGCGGACGCTCAACTAAATCTGTCTAATATTAACAGAGGTACGTATAACAACAAAAAAATAGGTATGTCAACAGTAAGGGCGTCCCGCGAGATGAGATAGATAGATAGATAGATAGATAGATAGATAGATAGATAGATAGATAGATAGATAGATAGATAGATAGATAGATAGATAGATAGATAGATAGATAGATAGATAGATAGATAGATAGATAGATACGTTTCACGTGCAGCAGGAGCACGTAATGACGAAGAAAACGTCACGCAAACCGAACAGAACAAAAAAAAATCCTTATGCGCAAAATAGCGAGGAGTATGACACCTCGTGCTACTTTTTTTTTTTTTTTGTATACGCTGGCAAGTCGTTTAATCGTCCTCGACGTGTAGCGATCGCCTTTGTACGTCGAATCGAGGAGACATGAATCATGATCGATGGTCTCATCGCAACCACGGACAACACGCGCACCATTATGGTATATCAGACATGCATGAATAAGCAAGACGAATAGGCTTTCGATAACGTCGTAGCCTCCATTACAGAATATACTTTGAAGATTTGCTTCGCGTTGAGGGAGTCCGATTTAGTGCAGGCTATAACAAGGAGAATAGGAAAGAAGGAGGAGGAGGAGAGAGGAAAGGCAGGGATGTTGACCAGTCAAGAAAAAACTTGTACTCTACGCTACACTGGGGTGTGATGGGTTGTTTAGAGTGAAGCCTGACTAACTGATTGATGTACACAAAATAAGTATGTCACTGTTGTGGTCAAATTTAAAGGTTTGTTTACGCAAGTTTCACTTTAGCAGCGTATACTACATGTCTAGAACAAAATGCAGCCGCTTATTAGGGCTGCTACGATAGGCGTCACGGGGGGTGGGGGGGGGCCGCAGTGTTGCCCCCACCCTCACCCCTTCCCACAGAAGAGCACGTGGGAGAAAGTAGGGCTGGGCCCACCCTTGACAGTTTGACCTGATGATGGCATGGCTTAGCGCGAGCGTGCTGTACATAGTTTCCATTGCATTCTGACACGGAAATCAGCAGCAGACTTGACCACAATTCATTTCTGCGGTAAAGCCACAAAGCCATAGTATGCTTTATATGTGTACATTCAACACAAATAGTTCACGAACCGCAGATTTCCGAAAGCGTTCAATGCCCGAGAAGCCTGCAGCAGTAGCCAGTAAAACTGTATGCGACAATGTCGTTAGCAAGTTCTAGTCGAGGGCAGAGGCTGCGATAGAGGAATGCAGGGGGGGGGGGGGGGGGGGGGTACTCCGGAACTTTCTCCTGCCTCCCCCTCCCCCCTCCCCACCTCCTACCGTCCACCAGTAAAAAAATCCTAGAGCTCCGTCCCGGGTCAGGGGCCGACAGCGTTGTGAGGCTGCGGAGATATTCGGCTTTTTCTCAGATATCACGGCCAGTAATATTTCTTGGTTGACTCTACGTTCGCTTTGGTAGAGTCACTAAAGATTTTCCCATTCGAGTGACGTATTCTTCGAATATTAGTACCACGTTTGCCGATTAACAAAGCTAACAAAACCAACTGAACAAGCAGGTGACGGATGCAGTCCAGGGTATAATGTCAACAAGCTTATGTTCCAACACGTGAGGTCATCGACCGATATAAGCATTTGCGAAGAGAAACAATGCCCAGGCAGACCTTCCCTTCCTCTTCTTCCTCATTTTTTTTTTTAAGGCTAAGTACGAAAGCTGATGATTTGTTTTCAAGACCGTTTCATTTTACGGCCGAAAGTGTATGAGAACAGGCATTGTTTCTGCCAGCCTGCGTCTATAATGAGATGTAAAAAGTGCGCGCGTCTCTACAGTAACGTCGGACGAAGTACTTCGAAGGCCACACATACTCTTCGTTATGAAATAAAGAAAATGCTAACAAGGCAGGCGAGTGCTTCGAAGGTTCAATAAACGTATAAGCCTGTATACCGAACGCGTGTTCGCATCTATATTGGGACCATCGCTGTGTACACTCTGGGATGACCTCCGCAAGTAGGATAAAGTACGTCAAAGTTTTATATCATTAGGAAAAATCCGCAATAATGAACCTATATGCGTGGTAAACTCGCCGGTGATCTGTTAGCAATCTATGCGTACTTTCGATTTTTTTTCGTAGACCACACAAGTGCGATTATTGTGTCATGGTACTCCCGTTCCTTTGGTGCATGTCTGTTCTTTTATTTGATCGTTCGTTTGTTAGGAACTGTCTCTTTCTTTGTTTTGTTTTCTTTTTTACTCGCGAAGCAACTGGCACGCGAATGTGCCCCTACTCGTCATTCACAGACACGCGACAATGGGCACAAGTGGCAACGGGAAAGAAAGAAAGAAAGAAAGAAAGAAAGAAAGAAAGAAAGAAAGAAAGAAAGAAAGAAAGAAAGAAAGAAAGAAAGAAAGAAAGAAAGAAAGAAAGAAGGAAGGAAGGAGAGAAGCTCCGCGATTTGCAGGTTTGGTTTCTTTACGTTCAATATATTTTTTTTTTCCTTGCAGGTTTGTGTCTCTTCAGAACGCCGGATTAGGACCCGGAAAGAGCCCCCCCCCCCCTCCGTTTTCCTAAGACGGCCCTATTCAACCATTGATAGTGGTCGGGGTCGGTTCAGGGGGAGATGAGACGAGGCTGCGCTTCGACGGAAGGACGGTCCTATCATTAGTGTATTTGAGAGGTCTACGTAACAATAATGCCAGGGAGACCTCAACGACTTGCCAGTTGAGGCAATTCCATTCGCCTGCGTTATGTTACGTACACGCACCGCCCTATAGCATTCGTCGGGGCACACTCTAATCAAAGGAACGTTAAATATTACCACACAGTGTACAAGAGCGAGAAACTTAAATTATTTAGGAGGTTTTACGTGCTAAAACCGCGATACGATTATGAGGCGCGCCGTATGTGGAGGACTCCGCGGAGGACACGGGAATTCTTTCGCCCTCCTCCATTGAAACGCGACCGTCGTGCGCCAGGAACCGAACCCGCGCCTTCGCGTTTAGCAGCGTCACGAAAGACACCACGATGGGTTACAAGAGTGGTCCAACGGATAATATGACAATGCGCGAAGGACAATGGGAGTAACACAGAAAAAAGTGTTCGTCCTGTCAGCCTGCATCCCTGAGCACATTTGTCGTGTTCTATTACAGTTGTGTTCTAGTATTTGCTGTGTCGTGTTCTTTTCTATAGTTTGGGTCAGGAAACAAACGTATGTTAAGGACATCCTATAATCGAACTCACAAAGAAGAAATCGGCATGGACAGGGCGTGTAGCGAGAAGGCAAGGTAACCGCTGGCCATTAACAGTAACGCACTGAATTCCAAAAGAAGGCAAGCGCGCGAAGGGGAGGCACAAAGTTGGGTGCGTAGATGAGATTAAGAAGTTTGCGGAGATACCGTGGCCGCAGTAAGCACACGACCGGCTTAATTGGAGAAACACGGTAGAGGCCTTTGTCCTGCAGTGGACACAGTCAAGCTGATGATGATGATTAGGTTAACCATTTAAGAAGCGCCTTGAGTAAAATACGTCTTGAGTAAAATATACCCGGAGGAGATTAAGCCAGAATGCAAATGGTGCCAGTCAGTGGCAACCTATGACCCAGGCCCGTAGCGAGGAGGGGGGGGGGGGGGGGCTGGGGGCCCGCCCCCTCCTTTGAAATTTTGATGACACAGGGTGTTTTATCGGAAATAAATAAGGAAAATAGGCGTTTTTCTCAAATAGTCAAGGCTTTCAGCAGGTGCCCCACCCCCCTCCCGAAAAAAAATCCTGGCTACGGGCCTGCTATGACCATATCATGTTGAACTGTAGCATGGAGCCGCCGCCGACGGATATTATGCGTGATCCCTCTCTCGAGCAGTGGGAGGCCGTGTTGGCCAGCTCAGATCCAGTCGTCCAGACAAGGGTCGTGGAGTGGGCCACACAGGTCGCCGTCAGCCTTGGGTTGACGGCCATCTAACACGGAACCATCCACACTTGCATTCTGATTAAACAAACGGTTTTTTTTTTTCATCCACCCATCTACTCCTCCAGCTACAAACATAAAGAAAACGCCTTCTGCGAATATGACCTTCAAGCTCAGCCAAGGTCAACGTCGGCCAAAGAGCTTCAGTGAAAACGCTAGTGCGGCTCGTTTCGCGAATACGAACAGCGGCTCAAGGAGGTCAGTCTTTCGTGCCACCACCTCCAGAGGCACTGGCTGCATCTAAGTTCACTGCGCGTTCGCACTGAGAGTGTAGACGGCGCCAAGCAGCGTCTGGATATTGTCTTGTAGTTCAACACGTTGGCTCCCTTGTCGCGGCGTGCAGTCGAAGCGTGTAGACTACTCGTCGTCCTTGCCTAAACCAAGGCATGCAATAACATTAAACCTCTGCAAACCAATGGTATCGACCTTTCCCAAAGCAAGCAAGACTAAGCTGTCACTCGACAAACTTGGTTGAAACGCCTTCAACCATGGCGATTTTTTTTTCGGTCCCGCGACTGCAGACACAAAACTATGAACTAATCAGATTCACTGGAACAGGACGTCAGCTTATTCTGCGAGGCGATGGCAGTGACAGCAGTCGCGAATTTGGTGTGGCGACGGGTACAGGTAGCATTAGCATGTCATCTTCAATCGCCCCTTGGTCGCCAGTAGCAAATGGTTTTCGACTGGAGTGCCATATAGTCGCATGCGTGAGTGAGCCTTAACGGCGCGTCTTTTGGGAAGTTTCAAAATAGATCACGTGATCAATGCGTGGTTAAATACATTACTTTCGTTGGGAACAATGATCTCTTATTTTATACATAACCTAGCATTTACGTTAACAAAACCTGATCTGCTGGCGGTCACCACTCGACAGTTAAGGTTCCACGTCTGATGCAAAAGAACGGCAAGCACTGACTTCGCCTTTGCTCGTGAGACGCTGCGAGAACTGCAGCAAATTTCTTTAAACCATCCTTGAGCTTAAGCGTGGAACATAAAAAAGAAGGGGGATGGGGATGGGGGACTTGATTTCTTTTACATTGTTCAGTACGAACATGCCGGATCCCAAGTGCTTTGTGTTAAGAGAAAAGGGAAAGAGTGGTGAGCTGCCCACAGGTATATATGTCTAATAAAATTAGACGATATCCGCAATGGTGTTTAGGAAAAAGAAAAAAGCTCACAGGGTCCCTTGCGCATTCGCCTAAGACGACTCGAAGGCGAATGCTATCTTCGTCTTTTAGATTCGAAGTATCTTATGGCGGAGTTCAATCCGGTGGTGGTGGTGGTGTGCGGCGTGACCACCCTTACTGCGCATGCGCATACCCTCTCCCCTCGCCCTCTCCCTCCCCTCTCCACGTCCTCTATCCACTTTCCCACATTCCCTCTCCACTTCCCCTCTCCCCTCCCCTTTTCCACTCTTCCTCTGAAACGCGGATTAGACATGTCGAAATTCTCTCCTGCACAACGCCGCGATGAGCACCAGCGCATGCGCGTCACCTCCCCCTCTCTCTCCTCTCCTACGCTACCTCCCTCTCGCACGCCTGCCGACTGCGTTCCCCGCTCGCCCTGTGAGAATTAACGGCCAGGCTAGAGGGAAGACAAGACGCGCGTAGCGTTCCTCTTCGCGTTCCACGACGCGAGGTCGGTAGCATTCCCAACGAACGCCAACGGAACGCGATCGTACAAGTGCTCCGGCTTCGCATCGCCTCATGGTCCCCTTTAGCGGGAAATTTTCCTCGATGTCGATGTATTCCTCCTCCACCGGGCCCCCACTGAAAGCATTATGCATCTAAAGTGGCTTCGCACTGCCTCCAGGGTCGAAGGCATTGCGGAAGCTTTCTGCACGTCACCTGGTTATGCACTGCCTCCGTGATCGGCCCTACCTTTGACCAAGCGAGGATGTCGTGTGTTGAAGTCATTATGTGACATCACGTTACGTGACGTCACGATGGTTTCCCAAATTTTTGTCGTCATGATAACGGCACCATATGAAGTCATTATGCTCATACGATGTCACCATGATCATGATGACGCCATATGGTGTCGTCATCACGTGATGTTGACTTTTTGCGTCACTCACGTTGACGCCGACGCCACGGGACGACAGTCGACGCCGATGGTCAATTTTCGCGTTTGATGAGGCATCTAAACCTTTCGCGTTGAAAGAGTTTACGAATTAAAGGGCTATATCCTCTGCTATGGGAGAGCGCTCAGCCGTCCCGAAAAACGCTTACGTGCTTGCAAAGAATGGGAGATATGAGTTTACTGCCATGGGAGAGCAGTAAAGCTATCCCTATAACACTTGGCCCACCTGTGGCTTCAGCAGTGTCTTTATGAAAAAAAAAAAGTCTCGGTGGACCCCGGCAAAAAACAATTTCGTGTTGGAAGGCGAACTTAAACCACCGTGTTCCCTAATTGCGTTTAGAACAAATTATTAATGATTTAGGGTGATATGCGCATCCTACCAAGGGACAGCAGTAAGCTGCCCCGGTAATTAGGGAGTACGCGGTGAAGTTTATTGCACACACACACCTGTAAAAACGGAGGCGTCGACTCAACTTGTGCCTGTGACGTCCGTCAACGTCGTTGCAAAGTATTGTATATAGACACAAGCCTCGGACAGCGCCTGGTTTTGTCCAGTGGCGCGGTGCGCCAAATTTGGTGGACAACGTACACACGCGAGCCGCGGTGGTGCTTCAAAGCGAAAACAGGTCTGGCAACGCATCCTTTATACTAATGAGCCGAAAACAATTGATCAGTCTTCATTTTTTTTAATTGTGCCGGTGATTTTTTAATTAAGAGATAATTACGTACGGAAAATAACTGCATTTCGTCATATCGGGCTAGCCTTATGCAGTACTGTTTTAATACAACCCGTAGAAACGGAATTGGGAGCCTCAGGCACGTTTGCCGAGCCGTCTGTAGCTATATAATTAGCTTTGTGACACACACAGACACACACACAAAAATTAACTTGGCCATATTTCCAATTTTTTAACGTGATTGAGCTACTAAACATTTTATTAAATTTACAGATTAGATTATCCCCATCCCCTTTTCCCCCCACATAGGCGCACAATATCTGTTGCATTTATTATTAAAATATAAAATTTTAAGTTCGACTTCACTTGAAAAACCTCAACTAAATATTATTATCTTTTAATCTTTTATATTTCTCAACGTGTATGCGTGTCTGACTAATGTTATTTCATGCTGCTGTACTTAATTTAGTATAGCTTTCGTTCATATTTTCATTCGCGTATCTCTTTTCTTTATCTGTTATTAGCGCTATTATTTCTCTAGTAGCTCCGCCGGCTTCGTGATCTATACACCAAACTGAGTGCAATTACCATTGCAACAAAGAAAACAGAGTCATCATATTCACCTCTTTTCTTTTTCTGCAGCTTATAACAATCTTTCTGCAAATGATTTTTTTTTCTGAATTTAAGAACTAAATCTATCTGCGCTTGGGGCACGAAAAGTCTTTCTTGTATTTGAAAACGTAGAACATCCCGTACTTTGAACCGCAAGTTAAAAACTTCCTTTTTTTTTTACAATCTAAACAGCTAGAACACGTGAAAGGAAATTTCTTATATTTAATGATGGCCGCCCGCTCACTGTGACCACAGTGCACGCGGAACTGCCTTCAACGTGCGTACGTTTATATATGAGCATAACGATGTACGGGGTTTTCCGGCTAAGTCTGACTAACCCTAATGAAAAGGAAAGCAAAAATTAGCGCGATAAACTGTTATCAGAGTCATACAATTTTGGGTCATCGGTCCATTTTCGCCAACAATGCCATGTCTGCGCATCAATGAATCCGCTGATAAGATAAAAATAACTGAGAAAACGAGTACAAACAACGCCCTGAGTAACGTTATCAGCCCACAATGGTGTATACTATTTCTTAGCGCACTATACAAGGTAATTCGACGTTGACACGATCGCGCGTCGCGCATCCGCCTTTGTCCGCGAAACTACGTGCGCCGCTTATCTATTTCTTTTTTCTTTTTCAATACCACACGCCGGGCTAGATGACTGACGTCATTCGATGCACACATAGATTAAAGGGGCACTGACCCGAAAATTTTAAGTTGTCGTTTTTTTGTGTTTTTGATTTGCGTCAAATGAAAAGCAGAGCCTAGAAAATGTTCTGATGACCGTGGGTGCACTCTGAAAAATGAATTACAACATGTCTTTAAAGGCTTAAAGGCAAGTTTCGCTTCCTACTGTACCATGACGTCACGACACGGTATGAGCTGTCGTCACGGGCTCGCGCAAGATATCGTGAATTTTCCACGGCCGCTCCGCTCCGAGGCTCCGTTGGTGACGCACAAGTGGCCATTTTGAATATTTTTCTACCTGACGTCACCACAGCTAGCCATACTGGTGCGTGAAGTCACTGGGTGTGTGCGTGTGTGTGTGTGTGTGTGTGTGTGTGTGTGCGTGCGTGCGTGCGTGCGTGCGTGTGCGTGCGTGTGCGTGTGTGTGTGTGTGTGTGTGTGTGTGTGTGTGTGCGTGCGTTCTCTCGCTGTTTTTTTCCGATAAGGAGGCAAAGTTAAGCAGTGACGTAGCGAGAAATTTTTCCGGGTGGAAGTGGTTCAACCAACCTTTATGTATGTGTGTGTGTTTGTATGTTGAAATTGAAAATTATGGGGGGGGGGGGGGGTGTTGTTAAGGGTTCGCGAAATGACCTGCTTCCAAACGCTAATGCAGTTAAGGATTAACCCACCAACTAGACGAAACATTTTTTTCGTTATAACGAAAAAAATGTTTGCTCAATAAAATCTTCTTTTTTTTCTCGCGATCTGAAAGTCGCGACCCTTATTCGCCTCCTCGTCTGAAAACTCAACAGCTGAGCTTGCTGTTTAAAGCGACACTAGAACCTAACGGACTGCGCGACCGATTACGCCGCGAAACACAATGGGCGCAAGGAAAATAAACAGCTACCTGACGTCGTGAGCAGGAAAAAAAATAAAATAAAAAATAAACAAAGGATCTGTCGTTTGGCTTCCTGCAAGCGATGCTCGGTGAGTGGCCTCTACTTTGGGTTTTAACTATTCTTCTCTGCAAAGGGGATTATTTTGGCTTTAGCAGCAAAATTTAGCGTTCTACAGGACATGACCACCGCAAACAATCTGTCTAGGCAGGTTGTGGGCTCAGGCCCCACCCATGGAAAGGTCGTTTTCTCGCCCACTTTAATTCGTTCAATTTATGCCGTAATTACAGCACTACAGTTAAAAACAATAAATGATGTCCCCGATGCTTTCCTTCGCTTAATTGTCTGCTGGTTTCATTTGGCTGAGTCTAACAAAGAAACGAGTCTCTGGAACTATTCCCCCCCCCCCTTTTTTTTTCTTTCTACAAAGACAGGACATTCGCTCTTTCTTGGCTCTTGCCCTCCATATTTTATCTTGTTGTTTTTTAAATTTATATCTACACTTTATCATGGCGAAGAAGAAAAAAAGAACCTTGCTTTTCTAGTGCCAAAATCGCGATATGATTGTGAGGCGCCGGCTGAGTTTCTATTTCCAAGTACATGGATGTGTTTTTTTTTTTAATTTCACTCCCAGCGAAATGTGGTCGCCGTCGCCGTACATATCGGACCTTTGTACTTAAGCTTATAGCAACGCAGCGCCTTAGTCTATAAACTATACCATGGCAGGTACGGAAGAAAAAAAGAAAAGAACGCTTGATGTGAGAACAATGTTTCTTTGGGAAAAACTGTACGATGGGCTACGTACACGTAAACGCGTATACACGCAATCGCACACGCCCAACACAAATACTCAAAACCGCATGCGCGCTCAAACACAAACACTCAATGCACGTACGCACACAGGGTACGGAGGGAGAATGAGCAACTGGATGTCCAGGAGGTCGGTTTGGGGGGCTGAGTCCCCCCCCCCTCCCAAATTTTTTACATTTTTATGTGTACATATATGTGCACACATACAAAAAGAAAATTCACAGCATATCCACGGGTGAATGATGAAGAGCTTGGGCGAAGCTCCTGAAGCAATCATGGTTACACCATGGAATCTTCAGTGGTTTCGCCCAGCAGTAATCAAAGCGATAGCCCAGTACATCATCAAAGACGTGACAAACAGTGTCTATATTTATACAAGAAATTTTATTATTCGTAAGTGGTAGCTAGACGTGGCTTCCGTTCCCCCTTCATTATAACGGCTTTATGGCCGGTGAAGTGATGGATCGGTGATGGGTCGTAGTGGGATGTTTGCAAAGACGAAGTAGTGGGCAGTTTTCAAAGGATCGGTGATGGGTCGTAGTGGGATGTTTGCAAAGACGAAGTAGTGGGAAGTTTACAAAGGTGGTTACGCCGGACAACGGAGACGTGACAAAGGTTAGACTAAGAGGAGCTTCGCCCTAAAATAGCCCAGCTTGCACTAAGTCGCTCAATTGAGGCTGCAGTCACAGCGGAGCCGCTGGGCACGTTTCATCTTCTCATGTTAACCATCTGTACAGAATGCTTGGGCGGTGATTGAGCGAGAGCCGGTTCATGATGATGATAATTTTCTATCTACGAGCACGGCAAACATTCGACCACAACAGCTTTGCTGGAACACATGCACGAACATACATAAAGGGGCATCGAAACCACCCCCCCTCCACCGTCCCGAAAGGAAAATTCATGCTATACGCCCTGCAGATGACAGAAAGGAAGGTGGGCTGAAGATCGACCAAAACAAATATCGGTTCTTGAGTTACAGCGTGTGCGTTTTGAATCCGTAAACAGGGGCTGGGTGCTCGAGACGACGTTTCGACAAGCGAACTTGCCTTCTTCAAGGCTGGAACTCGTTCCAGCCTTGAGGAAGACAAGTCCACTTGTCGAAACGTCGGCTCGAGCACCCACCCCCTGTTTACGGATTTTTTCATCGCAGTCTTTCATCTTCCCCTTCCTGCCGTTTTTTGAATGTGTGCGTGTGTGTGTGTTGGGGGGGAGGGAGAGGGCGTTCGTAAAACAAGGAGCAAAGAGAGAGAGAGAAAGAACATGCAAACAATCACTGCTGTTCAAAGTACAGGATGCCACTGGTGGTTAGTAAGTACTAGAGTCGTTAATGCAGATCGTGTTGTTCGTAAGAACTGCCATAACGAAATTGTATAGACATTTGATGCGATGACATATGGCTTATAAGGTTACTAAGACAGTATCAGATGGCGCCTTTTGACAATTGTCTGCACAGCGTAACGTCCCGCATTTCGTATTGATTCATCAAGGCGATGGACTGGGCTAATTGGCACATGTTGAATTGGATAAAAACCAGCGGGAAACACGCACCACAGATAAGTAATACGACGGGACAATCTGGCCCAAGTCACCCAACTTTGTTATGATTTTTTCTTTGAGTAATTGCTAGAGTTTTTACGAGCCAAAACCAGGATATGAGTATGAGGAATTTTTTTTGTGCGTGTGTTCGCCCTGGTGACTCGCAATCCCCTTTCCTTCTCGCGAAACAATAAAGACTTCTTTATTATTTTTTTTTACTTGGCACTGCTCGCAAAAAACGACAATACAGAAGTACTGACGATAGATTGTGAAATCTATAGACAACATTGGGCGTTGTGCTGCTCTGTGTTCGGTACAGTCGACCATGTATCATATGCAGGAAAATGACAAGGGAACGCCGTCATGCTTAAGTATACGGGTGTCTTGGTTGCCCTATCACGACCGCTCAACGATTGAGCGGCCTTAGATATACATATGCAAGTTTCTTTATGAATCGCATACAATGACTCATACGTCCGCCCCAGTTGAGAGAAAAACTATGGCGTCCGCGCCATGCGGGGATTCCCTGCTGCCCTTAACGACCAATCATCGAAGCTCCCAGTGTTTCTGGCTTCTTAATAACAAAGCAATCAATCGAGATTAATCATCTAACTGCTTGTATGTTAAATTCATCGCGACAGTCTACATACAACGTTTGTGCAGCACAATTGAAATTATCGCTCTTTGAGGCGCGTTTCTTTCTTTCTTTCTTTCTTTCTTTCTTTCTTTCTTTCTTTCTTTCTTTCTTTCTTTCTTTCTTTCTTTCTTTCTTTCTTTCTTTCTTTCTTTCTTTCTTTCTTTCTTTCTTTCTTTCTTTCTTAGTTTTAAAGAAGGCTCATTCGGCGCTCCAGCGGCGGGTTATAAATCTTGGTGCACTTTCTCTTGATGTGATTTTGTTTGTATGATTGCCGCAACTGCCAAGTGCGGCCGTATAGAGCGCCATGGCCATGAATGTTCAGTTGATGATTACATTCGCTGAGTAACAAAGATAATCCGTCGCAAACAACGTGCGACGGATTAGCGTTGCTCGTCGCTTAACGACGCCGAACCGTCGTGCAGGAAAACGTATTAGAAATGATAAAAACACAGCTTTGATCGCAATCATGCTATACATCGCAAAAAGCGCGGCGCTAAGTTCTTGGAAAATTCTGTCCCGACCCGCCGACCCGCAACGGTAGTCTAGTCATTATGATGCTCGGCTGCTGAGCCGAAGATCGCGGGATCGCATCCCGGCCGCGACGGCCGCATTTTCGGTGGAGCCGAAAGTGCTTGAGGCCCGTGTACTTAGATTTAGGTGCACGTTAAAGAACCCCAGGTGGTCGAAATTTCCGGACCCCTCCACTACAGCGTCCCTCATAATATTACCGCGGTCTTGGGACGTAAAAACCCAACAACAATCATTATTTATTACTGTCATGATGCGACATGCATAGGCAAGTTTATTCAACAAATACACATGTAAAGGCAACAGACGCTTATGCGCTGGATGCTTAAAAAAAACTTTCGTTGGAATATCATAAAAAACCGCTACACATAAAGTGGACCATGGTTTTCTAAAACATGACGCCTTTATATATATATATATATATATATATATATATATATATATATATATATATATATATATATATATATATATATATATATATATATATATATATCAAGGGTCCCTTATGACTACTCGATGGTAGTCCCCATCCACCTCCCTTTCGAAAGCTTTCTGCCGCTAACGTGGTTTTGCACTGCCTCCAGGATCGGAGACATTTGCGGCTTTGTGCACCTCACCTGCTTTTGTAGTGCCTCCGTGATCGGCGCACCTTTGGCCAAGCGACGATGTCACGTGAAAACGTCATAACGTGACGTCATGATGTCACAAATTTTGCCATCATCACGTGAAGGTGATTTTGTAGATCACTCGTGTTCACGCCGACGCCGCGGGAAGCCGACGACGACGGTCAATTTTCGCGTTTGAGGAGGCTTCTATTAAGGCTGTCGCCTTAATAGACGAGAAAAACAGGAGCTGGGTGGGATGGCATGGTCAGTTACTATCTGAGAATATATATGAGCTCCACCGACAAAACAACGGTGCGCTTGTCTATCACCTCTCTCGAAGAGAGTCGTGCCAGCTGGTTTCCGTTCTAAGCGCAACTACTTTCTCTCTGTTAATGTAAATGCTAGGCATATTAGAAAATAAAAGTTGGGATTTTATGATTAAAATATTACATTTGCCTGACGCTGAAATCAGAATCGGGACATGTGATGCGCATGTATGGGCGTCGGCAGGGAAGGAGGAAGGGACAAGTGGAAAGCCAGGGAGCTTGCCCAGTTCTTAGACCGGCTGGCTACCCTGTGCGGGGCAATGGGGTAAGGGGGATAAAAATGATAGATAGATAGATAGATAGATAGATAGATAGATAGATAGAAGATAGATAGATAGATAGATAGATAGATAGATAGATAGATAGATAGATAGATAGATAGATAGATAGATAGATAGATAGATAGATAGATAGATAGATAGATAGATAGATAGATAGATAGATAGATAGATAGAAACAAAAGGAGAGCAGGAAAAGGAAAAGGGAGGTGTAAAAGGGGCACTTGCCCCTCTCAAGCCACACCAGCCGTTGCCCTCCACCCAAGCTACACGAGCACTCCCCCCTCCCCCAGACAAAATCCTTCCGACACTCATGTACACACCTGTCACCGTGTGTGTGGTGTGTGTGTGTGTGTGTGTGTGTGTGTGTGTGTGTGTGTGTGTGTGTGTGTGCGTGTGCGTGCGTGCGTGCGGTGCTGTGCGTGCGGCGTGTGCGTGTGTGTGTGTGTGTGTGTGTGTGTGTGTGTGTGTGTGTGTGTGTGTGTGTGTGTGTGTGTGTGTGTGTGTGTGTGTGTGTGTGTGTCCCTCTGCCCGTTGTCGTCGTCGCGCCTTACATTTAAAATTATGGGGAATTCAAGTTTTCAGTCTCAAACCAGTGAAAAGACGCAACCATAAGTGTCTGTGTCGTAAAATTCGACTATCTTCAGGCCGCCGGAGTGCACTACGTCACAAAAATAAGCGAACCTTATTGGTTAGCGCATGTAAGCAAATCCTTTTACTGTGGCACGGCGATGGTTGTGGGTGGTGCTTATATTTATGTTGTGAGGTTGTAAGAGACTACGTTTTTTTTTTTTTTTTTTTCTAAGGCGAAAGCATTTGGTGCCTGTGTTGGCGGTGATCTTGCGACGACCTTGCGCGATGGAGAGAGAAAAACCATGCCTTCCTGAAAAATCCTCGGCGTTGATCCGAGGAAAAAAAATAAGCAGGGTTTGAACCCGAATCTAACATAGGCATCCTGCGTGTCAGTCGAGTGTCCTAGCATAGAGCCACGCCAGTGCTTGAAACTGTTTTGGAAAAACATCATACAGGCGTCGTGTCGGCGTAGGAGTCGCGTTAACAGACGCATCATTGCGTGGCAGAAGAGTACAGAATCGCATCAGGCGTCACACAATGTGCATTGCGTCATGAGTGAGTGCTGTCAAGCTTCCCACCCATTACAAAGGGCTCGGTCATCATTAATCATCACATCATCACCCACAGCATCATCAAACGTGAGCGTATTGCCTTGCAGACGCGCAGTGGGCACTTCATTAAAGTCTGCACTCCTTTGAAAAAGACATACAAAGACAAAAAAAAAGAGAAAAAAAAACTCGGGTGAGGCGTTCAAAGGGTCGATTTAATGCCAAACGTGTACTTGCTCGTTGCGGTTCGTTTGTGCTACGTGAGTGCAGGCGGGCTTTCGCCTTCTTGTGTTACGAGAGTGTAACGGCTGCCCAATTTTCGTTTTAAGGCGAAAGCCTTACATGCCTCATCAAACGCGAAAATTGGCCGGCGTCCCGCGTCGGCGTGCCCAGTCGGTGGCGTCAACACGAGTGATGCAAAAAAAAAATCATCACCACGTGATGACGTCATCATGACGTCACAGATCGCAAAAATTTGGGTCGTCACTGTGATGCCACAAACGTGACGTCACCATCCCATGACATCATTGCTTGGTCAAAGGTGGACCGATTCCGGAGGGAGTGCAAAACAATGTGAGATGCAGAAAGCTTACCCTGCCTCCGATCCTGGAGGCATTGCAAAACCGCGTTAGTGGCACAAAACTTTCGGGGGGGGGGGGGTGCGCGTGGCGCGTGGCTTGGCTCCTAGGCTGGAACGCCGTTTGCAATAAACCTGTGTCCACGTAACTCAGCCTCCTGCCTTCTCGCTCGTCCCTGACGACTTCAGCATAGACTTAGAATAAAAAGAGGAAGATGGCTTTCGCCTTCGGGTCTATTTCTTCAGTGCTACAATGTCAGAAAGTCGAATTTTTTGGTGCACGCATTGCGAAAGACCAACCAACCAACCAACCAACCAACCAACCAACCAACCAACCAACCAACCAACAACCAACCAACCAACCAACCAAACAACCAACCAACAAGCAAACAAGCAAACAAGCAAGCAAACGGGTGCGCAAGTGCCTCAAAAAGGTGTCGAGAATATTATGCTCGAGTGGGTTCAGTTTGAAGATAACAATGTTGACGACTTAGAGCACTGCGCGCTCTACTATTGATGCTTGCACGTAACGTCATGGACACAGGTTCTGAACGTACTAGTACTCCGACATGGCGGCTTGGATGACGTCAGGGAAGGTAATCATGTGGCGGTTAACCATGATTCAGTGCGATAATGACACCGCTTGAGCGTCTGTGGCCTATGTGCCCCTATAACGAAAGAACCTGCACGCAAGTTACTGTATAACATTAAACGTGACACCATAAAGTGTGCGTACCGTCATGTTGGTACTCCAACATGGCGGCTTCAGTGACGTCAGCGCAAGTCATCTTTAGGACAGCGATGAAGAAACCAGCAGCATTAAGAAGAAATGAAGACGATGTAGATGTGCTCTACTATATGGGAGAGCGGTATGCAGCTCTGGTGCCAATATGCTGTTAAATGCGAAGCATTTCTTAGCGAACCTCTGGCACTTTGGCCGTTTCTATCTACGTATCTATCTATCTATCTATCTATCTAGCCGCCTACGTCAGGGCGCTCTCCTGGTCGTCTCCATCACTTGTGACATACCAAAATTTGCATAGCAGGGGATCAGAGTGTGACGAACACGATTCACTGGTCATGAAATGAATAACGCAAAGTACCTGCCACGTACGTCATGAAACCCTTTCTCTCAGTCACGTGTGGCACATACCCGTAAACCAAAGTTAATGTTATGCGGGTATGTGCCACAGGTGATAATGTCACAACCAACACAGTAACTGCGAACACACACATTGACACGCAAGGAAAGTGATAATAATAATAATTCTTAAGTTTTTATGTCCGAAAACCATCGGGTATTCTTCAACGTGTACCGAGATCGCACAGAACACGGGCACCTAGCATTTTGCCTCCGTGGAATTGTGAACGCCGCGGCCGGGATCGAACCTGCGACCTTCGGGTCAGCAGCCGAGCACCTTGACCGCTACACCACCGCGGCGGACGCAAGAAAAGTGAGGAAACTGTAGACACAGCTCCCTGGAAGACGCTCAACTGCCATCCAATCGTCCGCGTGGTCCGCAACGTGGACCACTTGGATTACGCAAAAACTGGCGTCAATGCTTCGTACAATAAATCTGCTGAGAGAACCAGGCCTCTCATCATTACCGGTGACTTCAACATTGATTTATCAAGACCCAACAACGCTTGGTCCTTATACTGCGTGAAAGACGGATTGGACCTGGAGAGGGCATCAAAAGACATCGTTGCCACGTCCACGACAGGAGGCATCATAGATCATTTCATCTTAGGAGGCATCCAGGATTTCCACCAGCTGCATTATACTTCGCACTTCGCTACACTTAGACTCCTCATAACCGCGATCACGAACGGATCCGATTAACAAGTCCGGTCCAGCTGCTGGTGCTCACTGATCACGATGATGATGCCCTTGTTCAAGAACTGTCAAGAACCCCTCTACATATACACACGGGTAGTGAAACGTGCGCGCGTTCTCTGTCATAACGGACAAGTATAAGCATAACAACTGTAATTGTGACGGTAACATACGTGCATTGCGCCTGCGCGTGCCGCTCGGCTGTGTATATATCTAGGGAAACTTTCCTGAATGAAGTTAGTTGGGAGTAAGGCCTGTCCTGTGCATCTGTCTTCCTTCTTTGTCGTGTCCGGATTCGCGTTATCGAGTATTGAAGAATATAAGCACTACATATCAGCTTACCGCGTCTGGTGTTGGTAACACCCATGTTGCTGTTGCCATCATTACGCAACTGTAAACAACTGGTTATATATTAGATATGCGACTCTTCAACATATGAGTGTGCGTATACCACTTCCATATTTCTGTAGCGCCATTTCGTAACGTTTCGCTCAATGTGAAAAATTACGCCACAGTCACCATCCCACGCATGCTTCGCATAACATCGATTCCCCACGGTAAGTGGGATCTGCCAATTTTTTTCTATCAAGATCCTCGAAACATCGATCATTTTTTACTTGTTCTCGTTTCACTAGCCATAGCAAAAAGCATCCCGAAATTTTATTCAGAAACATAAGAATTACTCTTAATTGTAAAAATATTCTTTCCCTTGTCGCATCTTCTCTGGGCTACAACAGGAATGTCTGCTAGCCATATTCTTGGTGACTCAAGAATTCCTTGTTAATTTATTCCCAATCAAAATTCCTCTCAGTTCGTTGATCGTATGTCATATAATAATATTGTACCTTACCTTTATTGTATATAAATTAGTCATTCTTCTATTTTAAATACGAAGCATTTCTCAGCGGACCTTAGCCACTTTGAGCGTTTCTACATATCTATCTATCTATCTATCTATCTATCTATCTATCTATCTAGCCGCCTACGTCTGGGTGCTCTCATGATCGACTCCTTAACTTGATGTGGACCAAAATTGGCATTGGAGAGTAAGAGGATCTGACAAATACGACTGTCGCGTCGTGACATGGACAACGTAAAAAATCCTGTCGCGTACGTCGTCAACACCTTATCTCCAGACACGTGTGGCACATACCCTTTTACCACGGGCCGCGGTAGACGGGTATGCTCCACAAGTGATTGACAGTTCATATCTGCCCAGGAACGGCGAGGACAGACATTCATAATTTAAATGCGGAAGCATTAATAAAAACCGACATCGGCAGCGATGACCCGACGATTGCAAAGAATAAAGAATAGTATCCCAGCAGGAATTGAACCCAACAATTCTGCTTGGCAGTCAGGTATTCTACCACAGAGCCATGCCAGGACTAGAAACTGGTTTGGAAAAGCAGCCTATGCAGGCGTAATGACGGTGCAACGTCAACTGTGGTTGTGGTGCGCGCTATCTAATTTTATAACAGAGCAATGAGCATTACATATGTACTCCTATGATACAGGTGTCATGCCGGGTTAATGTCAATTGTGGTTCCATTGTTGGCTCCGCTTTTATAGGAGTCTAATAAACATTACATTTGTGTTTCTATGATTCAGCAAGCTATATCGAAGCGTTGCTCGAAACCGGAGGAATATGCTAACGAAAATTACGTATGATATTCACATAATCACAACATAAAATCCATTTCGTTTCGATAATACTCACGGCTGTGCTCTAAAGTGATTGTTAACGTTACGTCAGACCATAGGTTACCCTTTAAACGCCAGTGTTAACGGCGTGCCTGGTAAGCTCACGATGTGCACACAAGTACTCCACTTGCAAAAACACGCCGATCCACCTCGTAACGCTTGGCTCAAAGCCATAAATACAGCATATAAGTACTCGCTGACTGCTTCGCATGACACCGATTCCCACATGGCGTGCAATCTGCCGAATTTTTAGTTTGTACCCCAGGCGACCAATTTAGCACTAATCCTAAAGTCTCGAATTCAAAATGTTCCCCTTATAATAACGGACGGTTTCATGCTCGATGCACCGTATTGGGGTAGAACGGTTTCGAGCACTGTATCAATTGAACGCGACAATGCGAAAACACCTGCCGAAATGCTCTGTACTATCATTGCGACTGTTGCTGTTGCGACCGCCAAGGAGCGTACTGCATGCTTCCGACTCCAAAGAACCTCAGCAGTGGATAAGCTAATTTTTGTGCTGGGACATACTAAATACATTTTGTTATTGGGAAAGTTCAAATCACATATGTAGTTACGGGACCCACGCTTCGCCAGCGTAGGCCTGTTAATCTAATGTCTTACAAAAATGCGAAAAATCCAAGTTTCTGCTCAAAAATGTACGAAAGTCATAGCACTCAAAAGTTTCTGACATGAGTGCGCTTACTATGAGCTTTGTTTATGACGTTGCCATGTGCGCCCACTCCGCTTCCTTGGAATCTTTTCAATAAACTTCAGTTGTAAGTGAGCCGTCTACCTGTCCACAACTTTTCTTTGCTTTCTTTCGCTCAGCGATTTCACAACGATGCACCAACTGTCCCAACGTTCAACGCTTAGACGTTCTCAGTTATTTCATCGCACCTTACGTGATGTTGCGATATATGTCCGGCATCGGCCCACCTTTGACCAAGCGGCGATGTCGTACGATGCGTTATCAGACTATATACGTCCCGACAAGGCGTCATTGGTGACGTCACTAACATTGACGATTTTGTGACGTAATTGATGACGTCATGTGTGATTGAGGTCATGTGACTGCTGGTACATTTCATGTTGACGACTGTCGCCGTATTTTTTCGACTCATGAGACACGTAAGGCTTGCCCCTTAATAAAATATTTTGCTTTTCCTCCTCTTTTCGTAAAAGAAAGTCACATATGTCCCTTATGCATTCGTCTAAGATGATTCGAAGACGAAAGCAATCCTATTCTTCTGTTGCTTCTCAGTTCATTGTAATAATCACCCCGCCCCCCTCCCACCCCTTCCCCTGAAGACTTTCTGCACCTCGCTGGGTTTTGCAGTGTTTCCGGGATATGCCCACCTTTGACCAAGCGACAAATGGCATGCGATGACGTCATGCGACGTCATGTTATGTGGGCTAGACAGAAATATTTTTCGGTGGGGAGGGGGGGCATCTACTTGGTGGGGCCGGGCAGGCAGATGTGGTCGAATGTCATTTTGTGCTCTGTATGCCATAGCAAATAATAATAATAATAATAATAATAATAATAATAATAATAATAATAATAATAATAATAATAATAATAATAATAATAATAATAATAATAATAATAATAATAATAATAAAAATTCGGAGGGGGGGGAGGGCACGGGCCCGGTGTGTCACCCCCATGGCTATGCCACTGCGTCATAGTAACGCCATGACGACGTCACGAATACTGGAGACCTGTGACGATATCACATGATGGCGATTTTTTGAATCACTTCGTGTTGCCGCCGACGGTCACATTTCGCGCTTGATGAGTCATCTGAGGCTTCCTCCTTAATGAATGGGCGTGCGGAACGCAGAATGCAAGCTGCAACAAAGCGGAGCGAACGCGGTGACACACCCTGCTTCTCTTCCGCTGATTACCGTGATTACCGAGTAACATTTTGAAATCCTGCCCCGAATTATTGATCTTGCCTTGAGAGAAAACATATTCGCTCCGTATAACGACTGCGGCATGAAGTCTCGCGAGCGTCGGTACATGCATAGGCGTGCGCAGGGTTCCCATTCAGGGGGGGGGGGGGGCGACGAAGCATCATCCCCCCCCTCCCTATTAAGTCAATGTATGGGGCAGACTTGCGCCCCCTCTTCTTAGGGGACTAGGGGGGCGCCCCCCCCCCCCCACCCCGCCCCCCTGTGCGCACGCCTATGGGTACATGCATTCCCGCGTTTTGCTTTCACTCGGTCGAGCGAACGAGCTAAATAAAATAGAGCGCTGGCAAACCTTAATTTACATATCTGGATAACGTCGTTGCTTCTCGCTTCACGTAACGATTACCTCTTGGCTTTGGTCAAATGGATAGATGAATAAACAGAGAAAGGGGTTTTGAGTAATAATTAAGAAACGTGTGCGCGATCTCTCGAAAAGCAGCTCGTCATGCGGAACTATTCAGAGGGATATATCGACATGTATCCACTACATAAATGCTTACAAACAACATAACATTACAAAGAAACACTTGCTGTTGGTTCGTTTAGCTGACAAAGTGAAGTTGCGAAAAAATTAGCACAGGTGGCATCGACAAAGACGCGAGCACCTCCCGAATGCGCCTTAAGTAATATTTTACAAAATAACCAAATGAATACAACAAACAATTAAGCCGATGAATTGCGTGTAGGGTTCCTTTGGTTGAGTCTTACGAAGAAACGAGCACCTGGAAAAAAATTCGCCTTTGGGTGACGCTGAGTTTACTCGCGTCTATCGTGGACCGAATAAAGTTGTTTCACTCACTCACTCACTTCTCTTCTTTTGTTATTTTAGAAAATAACACTTAAACACGAACTCCTTACATCTGAGGGTTATGCCTGTCTCCGCCGTCACTTCTGTACTCTGCATGGCTCTACTTAAAAAAAAAAGAAACGAAAACAAATTCAGAAGCGGTTGGAAACAAAGCCCGTCACTCTGGAATATTAATGTTATAGCTTCCAGTTCTTCCAAGCCGCTGTTGAAACAGGCTATTGTGAGGATGACTAACGTAAGAGGAACGAAAAAAAAAAAAAAGTCCGTGTTTAACGTCAACGTAGGAACAGCACGAAAAGAAACTTGACGCAGACTGACGTTGCATTCTTCTCAGCCGCAGCGTTCGCGCTGTGCTACCCTGCCTCAACGAAAATGTTGACTCTGAAAGTCCCAAAGCAACACCTGTAGGGCTATCACAATATGCTTTAAGTGGCAAGGCTCCTGACTCGAGTTCACAAGTTCTTTATTGCATGAAGGGCTATACATTGGTTGTTATATAAATGTGGGGCCCCGTAAGTCTCGCAGGAGTTGTAAAAGGGGCCCTTGTGCTATATGGTGTTACATATATAGATATTAGCGCGTGAGAAAAAGAAAAAAAAAATGTGACGGCACAATATCTATTTTGTGTTTAATGAATGAGTGATGCAAGCATGAATAAGTGAAGGTCAGTTTTATAAGGGACAAAGGACTGCAGTGTAATGAGATCAGTCGGTAATGTATTCGAAAGCTTTGATTCAGCATGTTAAAAAGAAAATAGCCAAGTGGATGAAATTTAGACCAAAGCGGTTTCTTCGAAGTTCACCTAAACCTGCGCTAGAGTTTCCGAGAGAGCGCGAGAGTTTCCGGATGATGAGTCATAATTTAAGCGAGGTTACACTTCACAAGCAACCCTAATGCTTTCTTTATTCAATATTTGTCGCGTGGTTGAAACTGAACTTCCGTGCTTCGTTATTCGGTGAAGACACTTTTCTCCTAAACGTTGTCTGGTTACAGTGTCTGCCGGGACAAATGGTGAATACTACTCAGCAAAGGTGTTGTGTCTCGGTGTCAGAACGTCCCCCGAAATTTCTAGAGCTCTGCATGCCTCCTCAAACCCTCCTTTCGGGAAAATAAATGTTCTACTAACCAAGTCCGCGGAGTCCTGTGTACACTTGTATTTGCATGTAGATATTCCAGTGAACGAAACGACTAACCTTGCCCCTTTATTGAAGCAGGAAAATGACTAGGATATTGTTCTGGTGCAGGCTGTCTTTCTTTTTATTATGATTATTATTTTACCGGCGGCGTACAACGCCCCCCCCCGGAAAATATCTCTGGCTGCAAAGCTGCCGTCGATCAATTTTTCACCCACAATGTTTCGTTCCTCAATTCGTATCTCTCGGGCGGTCGTGAAAGTGACAAGTGAAGCTGCGTACTTTTCATTACGACCTAAGAGACGAACGCGGTTTTCGGGGCCGTATATTAAAATTCAGGAGAAGCAGAAGAAGAAAAAAAAAAGGACACTCGATTTCAATATTTTTTTTAAAGATCACAGCACTGATTCGCAGTACGGTCGATCATCGATCAAATGCATGGACCTCGGGACCTGCAATATGGTGTTGGTAACGAAATGTAATGATAATAATAATCCTTATGATAATCTCAATTAAACCGCGGAATTATTCGTCTCATGTTAAACGCGCTGTTTTTATGACATCGGCTTAATGACCTCTTTTTATTTTTCACCAATAACGTAATTTCGATGGAATGTGTGATTCGCTAGACAACCTTCGCTCTGTCGTTTTGTTATGACGAATTTTTCTTGTATTTTTTAAGCACTATCATTGTATTCTTTGTATACATAGGTTGACACCTTCCATTTCTAGGGCGTTAATTTTTGTACCTACTACTATACATATTTCGTTCTTGCTGCTTAGTAGCATTGCTGTTTTTTTTTTTTTTAATTCTTTAAGATTATGAAAGTGAAACCTCTTAACTAAAAATGTACGAATTTAGGTGTACGCACAGAAATTCAAATAAGGGAGCTTCAAACCTCACGTCATTTATTCAGTATGAGTGAGACCAAAGTCTCGGGAAATTGCTTGGCTAACCTGAACCTCATCTCCTCCTTAAAGAAAATTCTCAACTTGGGGGCTTGTTCCATTGTTGTAGAGAAGTGACTTGACACACTTGACAGAAAGTTATGCGACACTCCATGCAGGTGTGTCAATACGAGAGCACGAAAAAAAAAAAAAAAAGAATGGACGGGTGTTTTGAGTAACATAGATCTCCGCTTCCATTACGTTGGGTACTGCCTAAGTAATCCATCTCTCTGGAGCAGACAAAGGGTAGACTTCGCGCTCCTAAAATATATTGTCCACGACACCTGGCATGGGGTGCGTCACATTTCTGTCGTCGCAGGAGTTTAAGCTACCGAAACATCGCGTAGCGAGGACGACCCGACATCGGAATGAGAAAATAAAAGTACGTAAACACGACGACTGCAGGCGGCGAGCGCGCAAGCTTCCTTCCTACCACCCTGCCGGCGCGCTTAAAATAGTAGCGACCGCCACACTGACGCGTCGGTTTCAGATTTCGTCTCTTCTTTGCTGCCCCGTAGTCGGGCTTGAAATTACATTCGCAGTCTTTTGCAATACCGCGCGCGCGCCTTCTGAAAGCACAGCCTGACTCTTGTTTTTACGCTGATTCCATATCGAACGGAGATTACAATGCGCCGAGCGAGCGCGGCACTTGAGCTAGCGATTTTAACGACCGGTCCGCCATGGCGGACCCGACGCGTAATGGCGGTTGGCAAAGAGCGCGCAGCCGCCCGCCCGCTCGCTACGGTTGAGGCAACAACGCCGCGAAGGACACAGACGCTATCGCAAACTGGCTCCGGCCGGCCCAAAGGTCGTCGGCGTTTCCCAGTCGCTCGGGCTTCGCAACGCAGCTGGCCCAGCCTTTTGCGAAGCGGCGCACCCCACGCCCTACAAAGGAAGCAAATCAAGCAACAACGCAAAGAGAAGAGACACACAGGACAAGCCGCGTCAGTTGTTCACGTGACTAGTCACGTGATGCTGTTTGTCGCCTTGCGCCCTCTACTAACGGACCCCGACACTACGCCGCCGCAGCGCTTCAATGAGAAGAAAATGAAACCTCGTTTAAAACCGCCGAAATAAAGTTTATCGAATATCTTTGATCTTGCACAACGAACGTTTATTCTCAGAAAATGTCGAGGGTCCGCAGCAAGCTCTCAATCAGCTTTAAAGACGACCGGGACTACTTTCTCGCGCGGAGGTAGCCCGGTGCGCGTCGTCTGTTTTGAAACGGCAGAATCGGCGGGAAAACACCAGGACGCCATTTTGGATGTGAAAAAGTACGCGGCCCGATTTTCTCAGCGGTGCCGAGGACCGCTTTCCGGATGAATCCGTGGCCCGATACCGGCTTACCGGACCACATCTGATCGCCGGAGTGACCAGGGACCACCGTGGTACGCCAATAATCGAGGTGAGCGCGCCGTGGCGCCTCCAATTTGCTTCATTTCTCGAAGTCCAGTCGCCCCAGCGGCCAAGCCGCCGCGCTCCTCATGACATCTAGGGTGAAACGGAAGCACTACGCCGATAGCGCCTGTTCCCGCTGGGCTAATTTGACGCACATAAGAAAAAAAAATGGTCGACGATCGCTCCCGGTCCTGTAGAATATGAGCTCTTGGTTTCTCTAGTGTTTCCTCCGACCGTGTCCGTTTTAGTCGTCGCAGTTTAGCGACGAAATAGTCGACGCAGTGGCGCAGCTCAGGCACTCGAAAACGCAGCCCCAAGCGTCGGCCGGCGACTCGCAATGGCGGATTTATCGCTCTCTGCGATTGCGCTGGCGTGGCCAGCTCACTTCATTGCCGTTGCGTGGGGCCTTTTCGTTACCGAAGTGCCCAGCCTACGTCGTTCTCACTTTAACGAACTCTCCAACGTGCGACCGGCGCTAAGTGCCGACCGCCTTGCGTGCACGAAAGGCTGTCGTGTTCATTTTGCTCGGGGGCGGGTGCCGTATTACTTTTTGTATATTTGTTTACTACGCGCTTCCGTATGACAGGCCGCACCGCAGCCGTTCCTAGCGCGAAATCCGATATTCCCTGATTAATGTCATAATTAGGTCACCGTCCGAGCCGGTGACTACCGATTAGGCACTGAACTGCGGAAGGCGGGAAATTGCGCGCCCGTTTTCGGTGTAGCGCCCGCCAGATGTTTACGCTTCGCGATGGAACAGTTTTGCGTCGTGCATGCTTTTGCGATAGGTTGCGGAAACAGCGGCCTGCGGGATGCCCAATCAATTCCGCACGAATTGGAAGGAAATCGGCCTCGGCGACTCGCAGCGCTATCGGTTCTACCCGATCCGTAGTTAATTGGTGAAACCTGGTAAGGTGTGCGGCGTGTTTTGATCGATCTTTCTGGAAGACAGCTACGTTCATTTCCGCCGGCAATACAGCACTCTCAAAGAAACATTGGGTGCTCAAATAGCCGATTATTTGTAGACCTTTGTGTGACTTCCGTAACAGCTCTTGGAAAACTGCTCGTGCAAACAGGACAATAATGTTCTTCTTGTACTGTATTTTACCCAGTCTCCGAACTAAGCAGTACGTGCCAACATGCTCGATATAAAACCCTTTCTTCAGCATCCCAACTGAAACGTCTTCGAGCTGGAAGCCCGGAAGTGACAGGGCCGCGCTTTGAGTGCTTAGTGTATTTTAGATACGTATAAAAGCGGAAGACTGCGCCCGAGTAATGCAGCAGTCCGTTCAGCGTGCACGAAAATTCGAGCATGGTTCACATTCCTGGGCTTAATACTGCACCCGGAACCGTAGCGCAGTATCGTGTGCCAGGGCCGGACCATGAACGATCAGCTAGTGCTGCCTCTGCTGCACAGAACTAAGAAGAAAAAAATGCAAAAGAAAACATGGTTAGCACAACTGGCAGTAGCAAAGGTGTATTTGCATTTCAAAGTGCCGTGTAGCTGCACAATGCTTGTTACAAAAGCCTTGCTGTTTGTTTTAAGTGTTTCTTTGTGTTTTTCCTGAATATAAAATAAATGAGGAAATCTTCCCCCTTGGTGTGCAAAGCATTGTTTATGCGCAATTAATCTAATTCAAATATCATAATTAAATTAAGACTTTCATGCTCAAATGATATCCAGACAACGTATCACACAGCTCAAGTTTTAAGTGCATTCTCAGACTATGGAGGCAGATGACTAGAAAGTGCACTTGGGCAAAACATTTCCAGCACAGAACAATTGCAGGCAATACATTGACCTCTCGAGAAAACTCCATGTGGCCCATCCATGGTATATCATGACGTCCTGCTTTTACAGTTTTCCTACAGGCAATCTGCGTACCATTTCACATTTATTTAGGCAGATTTGCCTGATGCAAATGTGCAAAGGTTTGAACTTGTTCAGTATAATATGTGTCATGCTCAAAGCTTGGCCGTTGGTCATTTCCCATCTTTATTTAACTGAACAGTAGTAGTCTTTGATAGCTTATTCTGTACGGTTAGTGTAGCATGTTTTATGTGTGGTAAAGTAAGTTCAAGTGAAACTATGGTTAGGGAAGTTCCATCGGTGATGTTTATATAAATGAGAAATCTGAGGTTAAGGACGCTGTAACAGCATCGTGCTTACTGTTAAGTTTTGCTCTTAATTCATCAGTTCTAGTCTTCCACGTTTTCTTTCTTATTCCTCTCTGTATTCTTCCATTGAGACCTTCAAAATATATTGTAACCTTTTTAAGCACAAGTTAATTTTGTCCACCGAAAAGTTTCACTTCATTCCTCGCATCTTTGAAATGCGTACAGCCGCAAAGCGCATTAAAAACTTCCCATTCTTCTGAACGTTTTGAGATGTTTGCAGAATGTGAACTCTAAGGCAACTTCAGGAATGGGAACACCTACTGCGTTGTGTCTAACATACTTGGAGAGAACCGATTAGGCAACTAAAAAAATGTGCTTCATGGCAAACATTTAAAGAAGTTAAACTTGCCACATGACAATGTAATGACACCCAGAGCACCAACCCAGATGTCTGCCTTCTAATTTTAATAAAACACACTACACACATCGAACTCACAACTCAGGCACAATCATGCATGTGACATGTTTTAAATTGTGTTGCTTTCATCAGTGCCTTCACTGTTGGTTTACTATCCCAGTTATATGTACAAAACAGTTTTTTTTTTTTAAATATACTTGTGTCTTATTCCAGGAATGTAATTCTTGAACTTTATTGTTCAAGTTCAAAAAGGTTGACCTTACCATCAGAATCAATCAAAGTGTAAGACTAATTAAGAATACTTTGCTAATGAAATTTCCACTGATCACTTTACTGAACATTTTGCAATTTGTAAACTGTAGCCAGCGAGTTCGCAAGACATGTTTGCTGGGGAACGAATTGTTGGTGTGGCAGCGGCCTGAAGATGTGGGTTCTTAATCCTTCGGTAATTTTCACTTTGCCACTTACCTTGTTTTTACAGAAAGCTCTTTTATACATTGAAGCCACCCAAACAATTAAAACACCGACATGTTTTGGTTGTGCACTGTAGAAATTAATGAATATATTGAAGCTGGTGTCATTGTGGGGATTCTCTATGGTTGGATATGTCCTTGCAAGCTCGTTCGTTGCAATTGACAATATGTGCTGCAAAGTAATTAATCAAGAGCTTAGTGGAAACAAGTAGATTATTATGCACTCCAAATTATTGTGCAGGTACAATATCCAACCCTTCAAGTAATCCACCGTAACAACTGGAATTTTGCTATCTGCAGTAGGAAATTATTAAAGTTTCTCTATAGTAAAAGAAAATACAGAGGCACCTGCTCTATAATTGTGCGAGGGAAGCTTGGGAAAGTGATGCAACAGTTCAGCTGTAATACATGTGATGATGGCATAATTCTGAATAAGGCGTTTAGTTGAAAAATTACTCGTAGTATAGTAGTCTTGCTTTTCAGAGCAGATTTATTGCTTTGGTCAAGTGTTCTACTTAAGATGCCTGCAACGCTTCCCTCTTTTGTTCCTGTCATAATAAAAACGAGCAGCAGATGTGGAACACATTACGACTTGCCCCTCCCACCCTTTGTAAGCAAAAAAAATTCACCAAAGGGCATCTCAGATTTTTTTAAACGTCATTAGAGTTGGGAAGCACATCGAGACACAACATACTAATGGCCCTAGATTTCTCAAGTGAGCCGTGTTTTGTATAATGGCATACATGAGATATAGCCACAAGGTAGTAGAAACCTTAGCGCCATGGTATCTTTGGTGCATTGATTTTGGACCAGACGATTGTTTTGATGTCTCAGAGTTTGCGGAAGTTCTGAAGCTGGCTGTTTACGAGGTACCCCACTTCCAAGCTTCCAGGGCATTGTGTGCCGGCCTATGTAGCTTTGCCTAACAGTATTTAACGGGGATGTCGCACTTGATTAACTCAAAAGTGTTCAATTTTATGGCTACACGTAGCTCCCACCTTAATGGAAAGAATGTAAACCTTGTACTGGAATTTGTAATGTTTGTTTTGAAGGTTTTCTTTTTCCCATTTAGTATCTCACGAAGCGTTGCATTTACCACGTGCAGTCATCAGACTGCACGTGGTAAATGTCACGTGCCGTCACTTTGACGCTTTAGATTTCATGATATAGTTTTTGTGGGCCTGTTTCGTCGGGGATTGGTCTATAGACGTGCATTGTGTTTGTAATGAATTAATTTGAGTGGTTTGACTTCCCAGTACCACAATCATTATGCGCCATGCCGTGTTGAGGGACTATGGATCATTTTCCACTATCTGGGGTGCTTTAAGATGCACAAAAATCGAAGTACACGGTTGTACTTACATATTGCCCCGTCGAAAGGTGGCTGCAAATCAAACCTGCGTCCTCGCACTTTATGTTTGTAAACAGCAGCACTATGGTGTTATGTATGTTCAAAAGCACGCTGTGTAGAAGTTTTACATCTCATGCAGTTAGTTTAATTGTGGCTTAGATAATCTGTCACCTGGGCTGTTTTCTTGACGCGATGAGATGCTTAGGACTTGGGCTGGTGGTGTAAGGAGCTTAGAAGAAGAATGCAGATACATAATTGAGGCTTCTAAAATTTCAGTGAGGCTGATGATGGTGTAGTAAAGAAGGACACTTGTGGCCATTTCTCACTATCCATATTTCTTGTTCTTGGGAGGCAAGCCCTCATGTACAAGGGCTTGTACCTCTCTGCTTTGCCAAGCACGCTACCGAACGCAGGCTCACTCTAGCAGTGATGTAATTGCTGGGCCAATTGCGCCTCCTGGCGCAATTGGCGCAGCAATGCGCCCCTACATTTTGGCAGAAATCACATAATTTGCGCCGAGCGTGCGCCAAGACATCATTTCTGCAGTCTTTTGAAGAAAAAAAAAAGATGGCAGGTGGCTCGAATTACATAAGTTACAGTTGTACCTTTTAGTGGTCATTGAAGCAAACAGGCGAGAGGTGTGTAGTTGTGAAAAATCTCCCAGGGCCACCAGCTACGTACTTAAAGGGACACTAAAGAGAAACAATGCATTGGTTTAAATTGATAAAGTGTGCTCGGAGAACTCTTGTGTAGTTTATTTCACCACCATAGGTTTATTATTAGAGGAGAAAACCCAAGTTCAAAGTTTCATTTTTAAATTTCGCGCCAAACTTTGCAATTCGTGACGTAAAAGACTTCAAAGAGCATTTAACGTATTTTGGCCCACTGGCTCGACGAAATTTCCACAAACTCGTTATGTCAAGTCTGGCCCCCTCAGAGGACAATGTATTTCGATTTAACCGATTAAGAACTACGTAGGCCCAAGCAGGCGCCGTCAAAGATATGTGATGTCACGGCAAATGGTGCGGGAATTCCAAGGTGGCGTCGCCACCTGTATTTTCTTTTTGCGCGTTTTCTCGCTTATTAAGCGTCTTCGCGCAGAAAGCGTGGTGTTTTTGGCATCGTGGAAGACTACTTTATTAATGCGAGAAAAATCGTTTTGCTCTTTAGTGTCCCTTTAACAGAGAATGTTATTCGATTGAGATAATGGTGACGAGCAGTGAATCGCAGTTGCCGCCCAATTCTTGATTGAGCATACAATAATGTTCATCCCTCACCAATATTCATGCTATAACTTTGCCCATTTCGACCATCTTGCTCAGCTGCAAAGCCATGCACACAGTGTCTCATAAATGGGGAATTCTGCACCAAAGCATGTGTCCTGCCGTAAACTTTTGCTTAGTGCAAATAGATGGTGGCATGGGAAATAATTTAAGCTGACAGCTTGTATGAGAGCTTGCTGTACTGACGCAGACAGCGACTCCAGGGAGGGGGGAAGTGGAAGCTAAAGTTGCCATGCATTATGGCCGGCTCACAGTAAAAGTAATTGTCTTGATCAAGATGGCTAGTTTACATATGCAAGATTTATTTCAGCACTCTATTACATGTCTCGATTCAATTTAGCTGTAAATTCTGCATGTTGAGTTCACCGGCCCGGAAGGGGGAGAGACCCCATACCAAGCAGTGCCAACTACCCATACTATGAAATTAGATTGTCCAGTCAGGTAAAAATAGTACTGAAGGCTGTGGAGTCAGAATAAAAATCTAATAATCGGTTAAATTGCAAGTTTTATGAGACACCAGTCTTTTATACAAGATTGATTGCATTAATTACAGTGAGCATTACATGTATATAATTAGAACTTCTAGTTCGGTTATTTTACCAAACAATTGTAGCGCTGTTTGTGCTGGCTTTCAAAAGATTTCATACAGGGCACTCAAGATTTAACACCATACAATGGCCAGGATTTATTAATAATGCCAGCCGCTGCAGTGGCCGGTTGGGAAAGGACGGTGACTCATTATCCCAGTGTATCGGTGCTGCTTCTCGACTTCAGCAAAAGTTCAAGTTGGAGAACCTGTCTACATAAAATGTAAAGCTTTCATTATCGCACATTTCGTTGTGCGCACCGTCGGACGTCAAGCACAATTTATCAGTTATTTATTAAACCCTCTATGATATAAACCGCCAATGAACCAAAAGCCTTACGAGTCTGTCCATAAAGTGCGACAGCCTCCACTTCACCACACTACTTGAGCGTCTAGGTTGTACCGAAAGCACAGACGTCATCGCAATAGTTCTTTTCATTAATGAAAAAAAATATGCGTGGAAAACTTTTGCCGCCTGGAGCTTCAGGAAAACTCCATTGAATAAGAAATAAGAATCCTATCGGGAGGAAATGTTGGGTGGCCAAATGTGTCACTGATATATAGAAGTTTAAAGCTATCCATAGGAAAGCAAGGAGCAGTGAGTTAATTTCACTTTTTGGTACAATATATATAACTATACGTGTATGTGTGCATATATTTATTTGTTAAACATGGTACTACTACTCTCGTTTTAGCGACTTAGAAAGTTGTTCTTGAAAATATGTGATAGGCAACTGCTCCAAAAGGCCTATTTGCTGCTCCGAATTGGCTTTGGCCGATCACATCACTGCTCTAGTGCAAATAACACTGGTGTCAAATGGTCATTTTTGCTTGCCATCGGGCCTGATCCAGATCAAATTTGTTGATCGTGATTGGCTTCTTTAAGCCAGCAATTAGATCAGGATCAGGCTTAATCGCAATCAGCAGTGCACCGTGTGACACCGGTATAAATTTAGTTCAGTTAAGCTGCACCGTGAAAGTGATTCTTAGGTGTGAAACTCTCTTTGCCACTTGTAAATTCTCTGGCTGCATTTTTATTGTCCTCGGGTGTAACTTGAGTTCGTGTTCAAGAAGTTGTTTGTGTTTGCGGTGTTGTAGTGTGCTGAAGCAGCTGATGTCTGTGCAACCTGCTGACACCTGGAATGCAAAATCTTGCAGGAGCGGACGTCGTGAGTGGAGGGCAAGTGTCGGGTCGGGGGGCAGCGTTCCCCCTGACAGGAGAGGGCGGCCATGTTCTACGCACACTTTGTGTTGGCCAAGAAGGGCCCGCTGGCACGGATCTGGCTAGCGGCCCACTGGGACAAGAAGCTGACCAAGGCGCACGTCTTCGAGACCAACATTGAGAGCAGCGTCGAGGGCATCCTACAGCCCAAGGTGAAGATGGCGCTGCGGACGTCCGGCCACTTGCTGCTGGGCATCGTGCGCATCTACTCGCGTAAGGCCAAGTACCTGCTTGCCGACTGTAATGAGGCGTTTATCAAGATCAAGATGGCCTTCCGGCCGGGAGCAGTCGACCTACCTGAGGAGGGCAGGCAGGCTGCTCTCAGCACCATCACGTTGCCTGAGGTGTTCCACGACTTCGAGGCCACCATGCCCGACCTCAGGTGAGGAGGAAGACTAGCCCTTGTTTAAAGGAATGGCGAGGGTGTTGTCAGCTTCGTATTTGTTAGCGTGTGTTGCTTCCGAAGCCTGGCGCCTGAGCAATTGTGCCTGGATTTTGCTAAGTGTTGCCTGCTCTAAGATCACTAGACTCATGTTAAGGCTGCACCTCCAACTTGGTAGCCCGAAATTTGGGAAAAAGTCCAACAGAGAATGAAAATTTGAAAATGGAAATTCCAACTAACATATTTCAAGTGACGACATATTCGAACCGAGGAATTACATTCAAACGCCTGGACGGAATGAGGATCTTTAATGCCATGGCTGGCACGAAGGATGACCTAATCCACGAATGTGGTGGTTAAATGAGTGTAAGCTACAGTAGCAGTGATGGCAAATGCGTGCTAAGCATAGTTTCAGACAAATTTCTCCAGTGCTCATATAAAGCACATCACTCTCTTTCTCTCTCACATGCACATTTTCATTGTGTCTATTGGCACGTCTGAGTGTTGTTCACTATCAAAGGCTCTTGCAGTGTGCTTTACGTGGGGATTTATGTTTGTTTGCCTTCTGAAGTCTTGGAATAAGCTACCACTGTCCTGTAGTTCAAGTGCAAGTTAGCTTCCTAAGCACACCTGTGACACTAAAGGCTGGACAAGGGTGCAAAATACTTTGATTGTGAAGGCATCCTTCTTAGAAGCAGAAACACATTTGTGCCGTTGTTGAGATTGCGGTATTGAACTTTGCTTGTGGCTTGTAACAGTGCTTTTAAATGTGGAACTGTAAAACACGTCCGACTGAGTTCCTCCTGGTCGTTTGCACGTGCAGCAACATTGACATGGAAGCGGCAGTGACGCTAAACCAAAGCCGCGCGGAAGACATCACACTCAAGGAGGACTATGGCTCTCTCAGCCTCATAAATGATGACAATTTTGGTGAGTGAATCTGCTACATGTGCATGTATAGCTAATGAATGTATTGTCGTTATGGCTGAGTACAGTGTGAAGGATTGTGCTACTGTGCTCATCAACAAACAAGTCTCAGTTATGTCCTTAGTATCGAAGCTTGGGCGTGTTGGTTAGACATCGGAGGGGATACAGCGCAAGAGAAAACGAGGACTCTGTGGGCGTCGCCTTTCTTGTCCTCGTTTTCTCTTGCGCTGTATCCCCTCTTATGTGCCTTGCATGTCTAATATTGCATGTTGAAGAAGGTTGTCCCAGTTCAAACTAGAAGAAAATTGGGGGCTATGTGTCATAGTTATTTGTTGGCGATTTTGGCGGTGCTACCGTCAGAGCTTTTCATTTTCAGTATTGGCTAAGTATGAAAGTACTCTTAGCAGTTACAGCAATTTTGGTTAATGATGACAATGACCGGTCTGTCATAATTATTTAATTAGTCCGAAAAGGCAGCCACAATGGATGACCTTTGAGTCACTTGTAGCATTCGCAGCATTGTTGGGAAGTGTCTGTGGGCAGACTGTTTGTTCTCGAGCGGCTTCTACCTGAAATCTTTGCTCTTTTGTTGCTTAAAAGTGCTCTCAATGCCTTAGAGAAGAACGGGTGAGTTCCTTTATATCGTAATAGAAATTGTGGCTTGAAAAGATTCTTGGTCAGGATTGTTGATGTCGGAGGCATGAAGGTGGTTCTATTCGGCAGTTCGGTGCGTACACTTAAACTCGTTGTTAAAACGTTAGGGGCCGTAGGAAACTGGGACGAACAAGTCTTGAGCTCACATGAAATACATCTCGTGAAAAGGACGTAGATTTGCAACTCGCCTTTCCGCTACATGGCTTTGGGAAAAAGATTCTGCTATTGGTTTGACTGCATGGCGTAATGTGAAAGCTGGGATTAGCAGCGGATTGCATTCAGTGTTCCCAGGAGTGCCCAACCCTTGCTTACAGGAGATATGGGCTTTGACGACCCCGAGATGGCCCGTGAGGCGACCAACATAGACGAGGCGTTCGACCAGGCCAGCCTTTTGCTGGGAGGGTCTATGCTGGGGCGTCCCTCTGAGGCCCCACGTGGCGGCCCCTCTTCCTCTGCCGACAACGAGGCCGGCGCATCGTCTTCGACCGCCGAGAACTCGGCTCTGGCAGCGATGCCTGTGCCCGGCGAGTCCATCGAGGCCGGGAGGAACGCTCGGGAAGGGGAGGCGGACCCCTTTGGAACTGCGGCTGCGTCGACCGAGGCCGAAGCAGCCGAGGGCGCCAGGGAAGGGGCATTGCTCGGTAAGTTCTTTTTTACTGACTTTTTGAAGTCTTCAGTGCAGCATATCGGATACACCAGGCACTGTGATGTTAAGGCAAAGCATTATTGATAAAGAGTAATTGAAAGTGTGTGCCATCAGAAGTGTTGACCGTGTGTGCAGAGGGCGAACCGAGTGGCTTGTTTGAGCCAGCGGGCCTCTTCGACGATGCACCGCTCGGACACGTTCCCCTAGACACCAGTGGGTCAGACCGGGACGGCCCTCTAGGCGCTCCGGGACCCGTTCCATCCGGTCCCGATGCCCGGCCTGCTGACGAGAGTGATGATGACGACGACATGTATGGTAAGCGCACTAGTTTTATTGGTATTACGGCAAGGCAGTACTGCTGATTAAAAGAAGCACATCACTTCAATATCTTTGCCGAAAAGAATCTTTAACTTTGCCACCTTAATTTTGTCTTCACCTGTCTTCTTTGCCCTTTAATGTGTATATATATATTTTTTTTCTATGAGCACAGATTTACGTGATTTGTCGAACAAATTTTTCTAAATGCTTCGTTGCACGCACTGTTTGTAATTTACTGTAGACTTTCAGTAAGTGGAAATCTCTTAAACGCAACTGCTTCATAAATGGAACTACTGCTCTAATATGACTGGTTTTAGACTTGAATTCTGCACCCCTGTTCATCTCTCAGTAAATGGAATTCCGGTTAAACGGAGCATAATTTGTCTTGGTCCCCTCAGGTTCTGTTTAGCCAGAGTCTACAGTACTGTATAGTCCAGAATTTTATCTCTTCAGCTATATGAATTTTCTCCTGCCCTCTGTCTTCCTCTTTAATCAACATAAAAATGTGGCTGACTTCGCACAAATTTTCCCGATGGTAGTTCTCGATGTGTATGGATGCATTACTTGCCTTTCGCTACAGTTCCGAGCAGTTTGTGTAATTGCATGATATGCACTTCATCTGATAAAAAAATTGGTTTGAGTTTAATTAAAATAAGAATCTCAAAATTGAAGCCACGACAGGAGGTCAAGGTTCTCCGTATGTTCTGACTTCCTGAAAACCATAGCCCAGCCTCCTAATGTGTGCTTTCAAAAACCAGTGTCCTGTTTTTTTTTTTAGTTGTGTGTGGTTGAGAGATAGATGCATTGGCAATGTATTATGGGGACTAGTTAATTGTGAACACGCTAGGGTTAACTAGAATCCATTAGGGGTGTGTGAGTCGTGATTTTTTATGTTGAATCAAATACAAATCAAATGATGCCAGAATCGAATCGAACGTTGAATACTTTTCCAATAGTTCTTGAATATTTAACAGCTGCTGTTGCAATTATTATAGAATGACATTTGCAGCCTAGTGTGTATACATAATTCTAATTTCTTTTTCTTGCGTTTTGTGAAGGTTAGTGTGCTTCTTTTTCATTGCTTCTCATTAGCTACAGCGATGGTGGCTTGAGAAAAACCAGACAGTTTTAGTCCAGAAACGTACAACGGCATATCGCCATGAAGAAATTTGGAAGCTGAAATTAGCAATTAGCCTGAAATGAACGTAATTTTCAAAAACTACGTGCCAAACAGAACCTTAGGTGCAGGTTGCTCGAGTCATCTGGATCATTTTCTGCTTGTGATTGGCACTTCTAAGCTTGAGGACTGGGATTCCGCTCCTGGCCAAAGCGATTGCATTTCAGTGGGGGCGAAATGCAAGAGCTTACATTACATTACAGTTGGAATGGGATGCACAAGTACTTGTGAGTGTACATTAAAGGGCTACTGACACAAAATTTCGCGGCCGAGATAGCCTGCTGGATCGATTCCCATGCACGTGCGTGTACCATCTGCAAAATATCGACAGTGAATAAAGCTTGGAAGGTATTTTATATGAATTTTGAAGTTTGCCGCACCTGGTGCATTGACACCCTTGGAGGTGACCCGAGGTGACCCCCCTACTTCCCCTACGTAACCGTTGCAGCCGGTACAAGTTATGATGATGTCGTAGCTGCCATTTCTGTTTTGACGCGCTTCCCGACGAATCACTCCTCGCCAGCGGGTCAAACCTGAAGTGATTCGCCACGTCGAAAATCCCTTCCATCCCCGCCGCAAGAAAATCGTTGCCATCAGACGACGATGAGCCCGATGACGACAGACCGCGCGGAAATGCGTCACTGTTCTGTGTGCTCACGTGACCGAGCGTTTCACTCGCTAGGTGGTGATAGTCGCACCCGGCGGCTTGTCATTTTTGGAGCTCTGTCAAACCGAAACTGAGGCTGTGTCGGTAATAAGGAGCTTGTAATTAATTATCTGGTCACGCGCTGCAGCAAACGATGTGCCGTGTTATGACTGACAGGCCCCCAGCAACACATTGCAGCAAAAAAACGCGGGGCGAAAACTTTTGTGTCAGGACTCCTTTAAGGAATTAAAATAAGTTGGAGTCGTCCACTACTGTGTGCATTATGATCGTGTCATCGTTTCGGCACGTAAAACCTGAATTTAATAAATTACCGCTGTTCTACAGATATGGGTCCTCCGTCAATGGGTGCGCCGTCGGGGCCGTCCAGTCCCGGTAGCTCCGTGGGCGATGCCAGGGACCTCGACGGAGGCGCCACGACGTCGGCCGCCGCCGGAGCGGCCGGTCCGTCGACCTCTTTGGCGATGCCGGGTGTGGACGACGGCCTGCTCGATCAGCAACAGCAGGAACAGGCCGCAATGCCCCCGCCTCCGCAGCCGCCTTCCGCGGACTCTGCCCAGATGGGTGGCGCCGATGTCGGGCCCGGAGAGCAGACTACTCTGCTCAACAACGAGGACGAGAGCTTTGCCCTGGCACCGTTGGACACCACCATAGTTCAGGGTAGGAAAAAGCTCACATGTTGAAAGCACTTGCTTCAATGAAGAAAACTTATTAGGGGGGGAAGAAAGAAATAAGTTCGACTTGGCAGGACTCTAGTTCGAGTTAGTCGGTTAACGATCTTTATCAAGTTTTTTCTCAGCAAAAAACAGGCGAGCATGAAGGACTGAGAAACAATGCGACACAGCACTCGTCTTTGTCTTATTGTTTCTCGTTCTCGTCTGTTCCGTGATGGGAAAAAAACCTGCCCAAGAAATAAATCTGACTTGTCATTCGTGAGTTCATGACGTTACCTAGCAGCTCTGCGCAGTAGGCCAACTCGTGTGACTGAAGAGGGTGCAAATAAGCAACGTTTGAGATATATTTTCACTTGGATGTTAGCGTATCTGTCACTTTGACAGGAGCTATGCTCTTCTACAGGAGAGCATACAGGAAGGATTGTGATGGCTGCGGATATTTGTTCAGGGTTGCTTTTTGTTAACCTGTGCTAGCTTTCCTTAAATTGTGATTGCTTTCTAGTTTACCTAAGATAATTTCTGAGAATCAACAAATGTGAGCCTCAAACTACTTTTTTTTTCACGCTGCAGGTGTGGAGAAAGCCCGCGCCAAGCGGAAGCGGAAGCTGATCGTGGACGAGGTGAAGAACATTTCGGGCGAGGAGATGAAGTCCCAGCTGTCGGACACGAGCGACATCGTGACCACGCTGGACCTGGCGCCGCCCACCAAGCGACTCATGCACTGGAAGGAGACCGGCGGCGTGGAGAAGCTGTTCGCGCTGCCCGGCCGACCGATCCTGTCCAAGACCCTGTCGCGCCTCTACCAGCGGCACCTGACGACGCGTGCCGTCGAGAACGAGCTGGCCGCCGGGGAGGAGCATTTGTTGCAGCAGCTCGACGATGAGCAGGACAACATCGGAGAGCAGCCGCAGCAGATGGTACAGCATGACGAGCACATGCAGGAGAACAGCCTGGGTGAGCGTGCATTGCTGCCCTAAGCCACCATTGCTAAGCCACCACGAGCGCAGGTTTGATTTCTGGCCGTGGTGGCATAGGCGTGTGCACGATGTGCACAGGAGGGCCAGCCACACCTCCTAACCACCTAAGTGGGGGAGGGGGGGGGGGGGGCAAAGTCTGCACCATACTTTTACTCGACCAGCATGTCCCGTCATTGTTTGTTTAAAGAGCAGTGTTATGGCCGTGCAGGTTTTTGAGGATAATGGCGGCTGAAGGCTCGTAATGTTGCATTCCGAGAAATGTTTACCTCCAATCTTTACTCCCGGAAAATCGGTGACCAAAGGCAGGCCACGTGAGAAGCACATTATCGCTTCATTTTAATTTTTACATTCATTGTGAAGCTTGTTGTCTTTTGGACTCAATCAAGGGGGTTAGGGATACGATGAAACTCCCCCCTCCCCTTCTTTTGGGGAATCCTGCACTATGCATGGCGGCCACATTTTAGTCTGGTAGCATTCCTTGCGCAGTGTCAAACACGCTGTGGTCCACTGGCACGGCCGCTACAAAAAAAAAAGCAGGTGCGGCCTGCTGCGTAGCGCCGAAACGGCGTCTGGGGCCTACTTCCCCTTGCGCCCGCTCTGGCGCCACCACAACGGTACAGCTGTTCACGGAGAAGCACCTCAACAGTCATGTTTGTACGTGCGACACTTACCCAAATCAGGTCGTAGATAACACGTTTTACAGTTGCACATTACAGGTTGAGTATTGAAGTCGTTATTAGAAGTGCCGATTACCTAACATATGTGAACAGTTTGCCCTAGGAGTACCAATGTTTTGTAGAGTGGGCCTCAATACTCCCCATGAATGCTGCCTGTTTGACTCACCTGAAATGAAAAGTGTCACTGAATCACTGATCCCGTTAATGGGCAGGCTCCAAGGGCTGACATATCGGCCCACCAAAATGCACCACAGTTTAAATGTAGGTCCTTTTAGTGCGCCAAAGAACGCCGGTTGTGGTCCGAAGACCAATTTAGAGCCAAGAGTTGATAACAGAAACAAAATGTATTCTCTGTTAAGGCACTACAAGCATCACACAAACTTGCACAATCGGCAGGTATCAATTAAAACTCATGTAGTGGGGAAGAGAGACAGCGAGACAGCATCGAGTAGGAGTGGAAGAAGACCAAGACGAAGAGCCGAGAGCACGCGTGACAGTTTTTCAGCCGCTGAACCCAGGCCTTTGGTTTTGTGAATAAACCCCCTTATAATTTGGTGGAGGTGCTGGGTAGTCTTCGAAGCTGGATCTACGAAGCCGCACCTTACCTCCAGTGTCGGCAATGCTGGAAGAATCCACCAACCAAGGTACCTCCCAGATTCCAGCCACTGCATGTCCCGGCGTGCTGCCACTGCATCACCTGCCGATCTTCAGCGGCACTGACGAACAAGACGTTGAAGAGTGGTTGGCAGCGAACAAGTGGGACGATGCGGCTAAGCTGACTTATGTCAGCTTTTACTTGGCCGGCGTCGCTAGTCTCTGGTTGCGGAATCATGAAGCTGATATTACCAACTGGGCTTCGTTCAAGACAGCCTTTTCAGAAGTCTTCGACCGCCCCGCTGTACGAAAGCTCCGCGCAGAACAGCGACTTCGTGAGCGCGCTCAACAGCCAGGAGAGAACTTCACCAGCTACATCGAAGATGTTGTTGACTTGTGCAAGCTGGTGAACCCATCGATGCTCGAAGCAGACAAGATCAAGCAGATACTCAAGGGAATAGCCGATGACGCATTTCAGATGTTGTTAGCCAAGGACCCACAAGCCGTAGCCGAACTGGTCAGTTTGTGCCAGAGTTTCGACGAGTTGGGCAAGCAACGCGCTCAGACACGGCGCTCTCTGCAACAGCGTGACTCGATCACAGCTTTGACTCTCGGAGACCAGAATTCCATGTTGGCTCAGATAAAACAGTTTGTGCGTGAGGAGGTCGCTCGGCAGCTCTCCATTTCATCAAGCGCTCCCAAACCAGCACAGACACATCATCTGACCCCAGCCATACGACAAGCTATCCAAGAAGTAACTGACGCTTTGCCTTTCCCTCGTTCACCACCTTTGGAGGCTGCGCCCTTGACGTACGCACAGGTCGTCACAGCCAGGGCGCCCCGTCAGCCAACTTATTCTCCCTCGCTGGTGCCTGTTCAGTCGTCACCAGTTCCGTTCAGCCGACCAGTCGCTACGTTTCCTAACCCGTGGCGCACCGCAGACAACCGCCCTATCTGCTATTCTTGCGGCTATGCCGGACATGTGGCACGTTTCTGCCGCCGCCGCCCTCTCATCCACACAGATACCATGCCACGATCTTCGCACGACCCTTGACGGTTTAGCGGCACAAGGCCACAAGAATCTTCTTCACCCGACCGCCTCCCCTCAGTTAGCCGCCGATCTCCATCACCCCGACGTCGCTCCTTGTCACCTATGCGCCGTCGACCCTACCTTTCAGACACGGAAAACTAGATGCCGCAGTTCCCGAGGCACGAACTGCGTCGTCGTCGAAAGAATCAACTCCTCGCATTTCTCCGGCAAACCTCATTGAAGTTTTTGTGGATGGCTTTCGTACCCTTGCTCTTGTGGACACTGGTGCTGGCGTTTCAGTGATAGATTTAAAACTTTGCTGATTGCTTCGGAAGGTCACCACGACATCAGAGGGATTGTCCCTCCGTACCGCCAGTGCTCACCATATTCAGCCATCAGCCGCCTGCACAGCCCGCGTTCTAATCCAAGGTGTTTTGTATACTGTTGAATTTCTTGTGCTCGCTGCGTGTTCACATGATGTGATCCTCAGATGGGATTTTCTCTCTCGTAATCATGCGGTTATCGACTGTGCTCGCGCCGAAGTTGCCTTCTCTGCGTTGTGTTCCTCGTCGCCTGAAGCTGCGTTGAATAAGCTCTTTGTCACCGACGATATCGACATACCACCCAATAGCGCAGCCTTTGTTCCCGTGTCCTGTGCCGATGTGTCCGAGTCTCCAGTTCTGTTTACTCCCTCCCAAACCTTCCAACGTCGCAGGAGCCTCGCGTTGCCATTCGCTATTCTCGACGTAGCCACCGGCGTTACGAACCTATTTGTCACGAATCCCTTGCCGTCGACATCAACCTTACTCTGCGGAGAATGCATTGGCACATATCAAGAGTTGGACGCTTCCTCCATCTTTGGCCTTGGCGGCGCGAGTGATTTGCTCCTTAATGCACTGACACCATGTGCCTGTACGCCTGATCGCCCGACTGTTAATGCGTTTGGACCCTCAATTGATGGCGACCTTGAAGGGGAACACCGAGAGCAACTCCTCGAGCTTCTGCACCAGTTTCGCGGTTCGTTTGACTGCCAGCAGACGTCGTTGGGTCAAACACACACCGTTGTCCATCACATTAACACCGGCTGACAAGCGCCTCTGCGACAGCGCCCCTACCGCATGTCTCCTGCTGAGCATCGTGTGATCACCGACCAAGTAGACGACATGCTTCAACGCGTCGTCATTCGGCCGTCCAGCAGTCCCTGGTCGTCACCTGTTCTCCTCGTGAAGAAGAAAGACGGCTCGATTCGCTTCTGCGTCGATTACCGCCGTTTAAACAAAGTTACGCGCAAAGATGTGTACCCTTTGCCATGCATCGATGACGCCCTGGACTGCTTGCAAGGCGCTGAATTCTTCTCATCACTAGACTTACGGTCCGGCTATTGGCAGGTCCCCATGGCACCCTCAGGTCGCCCGAAAACTGCTTTTGTGACACCTGATGGCCTATACGAATCAATACTCGCAACATCACTTAAAACAACGGGAACAAACTTACCGTGCTACAAATGCAATCTCATCCATTCGAAACTATCCAAGAACACTTAAAGACCTTGAATATTCACCAAACATGTGCAGCCCGCAATTCCTCGAACGTTTCTCGAATATTTCTCTTCCAGGAAACACTCAAATGACCTCCAGCTCTGATCAACGTCATTCGGCAACACTCTTCAAAACAGTGCTCCTACGGCGTCCTTGCTCGATTCTCCAAGATCGACTGACCCCACTACACGACTCGCTCAAACAACATAACTTCGTCGACTTCACCACCCTGTCCTACCCTCCGTCGTCTCTCGTTTGGATCCTTCCCGTTTTCGTGAACATTCCAAGTGATTGTTCGGCATGTAGCATGTAGCACAGCGACAGCTATGGAAAAGGGATTCGTCTCGCCGGTTCGTCTGCAGAAACAGTGGGTTCCACTTCGATTTCTTGAATTCTCCCGATCTGCGCGGGTGTTATGCTGTCACGACGGCGTCTTCGGTGGAGAGGGTGAGGGCATGCCTTGGGCACCTTTTGATGCTTTTTTTTTTTCCGTTGCGCGTGCCTGTTGGAGGGAACAATCGGGTGGTGACTTGATGCTGTCGCCAGGATGTGGCGGCACGCGCCTGTTTTAGCGCTCGTTTGTGACAAAAAGAAGTGCTCTGTTACGAATATTACGCTTCCCGACACTGTAGATCGCATGGGAATACGTTGTACTTCACAGTAGCGTCTTTTCACGCGTTCGAGTTGCACAGCGGCACACAACAGCTTCGCGTCATCACACCGCTAGAAAAAACCGTCTGCCACACGCGCGCACCAGTAAAACCGTACTCAGGCGCAGGAAACATGAGGCAGGCTGCTCACACGCGTTGTCGCACACGAAAAAGCACACGGACACACACAAATCCTGAGGCGACCACATAGTAAGTAACACGAACTGGCGTCTGCCTTGAGTACCGTACTAGTGGCGCCCTCACCCAAAACAACTGCCGCTCAGCCGACCCGCGCTCGCCTATTGACGGCGACGCGACGCAGCAGGCCGCACCTGTTTTTTTTTATGTAGCGGCTGTGCCACTGGTGCCGACACACCTGATGCCTTGTGACGGGATAGTGTGCCTGGGAGTGACTGACGATTGTGCCACTCCGGCCTCCACTTGAACATGCTTTTGACGCTAGTGCTTCCTTATCCGATGCAGGCCACCACACCAAGCGGCGACGCCTAGAAGAGGACCTTGTGGGTTCGCACGGTGTGGTCAACGACCAGTCGGCCCACCACTACGATCTCGGCGCACCCGACTTCCCCCACGGCGGCCCCCCTAGCCACCTGGGCCCACCTTCCGTGGACCACTACGCGGCGAGCATGGTCCCTCCGCCGCAGCACCAGGAGTACCAGCAGCCGCAGCCGCAGACGCCTCTGCAGGACGGTTGGCCCACGCCCGCCGACTACACGTACGCCCAGCCGCCGCACACGCCGCACACACCCGTGCCGGACTACACGACGGCGTACCAGATGCAGCAGCAGCAACAGCAGCAAGCGGCCATGATGGGTCACCACCCGATGGCAGCCCTGCACCACCCTCACCACCAGCAGCAGCTGACGCCTGCACCTCATCTGGAAGAAGAGCACCATCAGCATCACCCTGTACATCACCAGGCAGCAGCGGCACTTGTAAGTTGGGCAGCACTAGTGTTTATTTCACGCCTTGTGTGTCTGTTCTTTGTGCTGTGCATTTCAAGTGCATCACCAACTTGAGATTCGGCGACCATGACTTCATGCTGTGCTGGTGAAGGTCTCTTCACTGCGGCCATACGTTACGCGTAAGGCCGGAAGAAATGCAGGTCAAAAGTTCTGCAGAAGTGAACATAGACTGAGCTAACGAAGCTATCACAGCTCGCCATCAAAACTTCGGCTGTTGCTCAGAGCGGTGTGATGGTGATGGTCACGTTAACCTAACTAAACTACTCGCTCTCCACTCAATCCAATGATTGCTCAGCGTTGAAAACCATACACACTGCAAAAACAAAAGCTTCAATTTAAAACTGCATGAAAGCAAGGCAACATACTGAATTGATCTAGTTGTCATCTCTGATTGTTCTAGAATATGCCCATATAAATTTTGCTAAGGTATTCAATGATAAACTTGTAGAAAGGTTGGGCAAATTTATTTTTCATAATATATTAATGTCTCAAAAAAAAAACTTCGAATAAGAAAAGATGGATTGCTTATCTGCTTCTAGCAGGCTGAAATACTATACATTACCTTAAAATTTTGTTTGCACTATTTGATAAAAATTAAAATTTTTTTTAAAGACCAGTGTCTCCCCTCAACGAGGTTTGACTGTATCGAGGTTTATATGTACACTCAGACCTCGGCATAACGAACACGGATATAACGAATCATCGGTTATAATGAAGCAAATGAATAATAGCCTTGGTAATAGATACAGTGGTTTGAATATACGCTTATAATGAATTTTCGGATATAATGAAGTTACTTTTGTGTCAAATGCAACTTTGTTATAATGAGGTTCAAGTGTATATAGTGCAGTGAGAAAAGGTACCCGTGATATACCTGTGCTAGGCTGGTTGTGTTAGTGCTGACTGAAGTGCGATAGGCTGCTTAGATTTAAAGCAAATGAAAGGCATTTAAAAATGTTAAAGGACCCCTGACACCAAAATTGAAACCTCGAGATGCTTTTGTTGTTTGACTTTCCTGTATACGGGGATACATCTGACTGATTATTAGTGACGAACGTTGCCTTTAAGATATCTTAATTTGGTTTTAAAAGTAAGCGTGAGTGCTCATATGAGTTGGCTGCACCTCGCGACATCCTGGTATGACGTAGATAGAGGCCCCGTGTGACGTTCCACGAGTAAAGCAAGTGTTGTGGACGTCACGGAAGGTTTGCGGGGTGCACGTGCACAATACCACGACTGGCACCCGTTCCGCACCCCTCTCGCTTTGTTATCGGGCTGCTCTGGAGGTAGTTTTCGTGAGGGGACACGCGCTTAACAGGTTTAACCCATACCGAGGCACCCACATACTTTCAATCTCTACCGCTTTGAAACCGCGCTTTCAACGTCACCACAGCTTGAGTGCACGTGGTCTCTGACGCTCCCCCGCATGGAGCGCTAGTTTCTTGTGGTTTTTAGGCGGGCGTTTTGAAATGACGCTAAAATGGTCACAATTAACTACGCTAGAATTAGTTATACGATACGCTAGAGCATTTACGATTTAACTTAGGGATTACCAGACACAAAGCTACAAATTACAGTAAAAAAATCACCAACAAAAATTTTGCTGTCAGGGGCCCTTTAAAGTGAAAGATGTGCAAACTCCAAACTAGACAACTGAAGGTTGCTTTGAATTTACGAGTTTGTTCGATTACTTCTTGCTGCTACATTGCAATGTTTTTCATGGTCACTGGCACATTGAGCGAGAAATGGTCTGTGTCATTCCGCAGTTCCCAACGCTTCAACCAGACCAGCTGCAGTCTGAATACCCAGTTCACCCGGCAACACCCGTGCCGACACCTCAGTCACCTCCGGCAGCCATGATGCCCCCTGCAAGCCAGATGGGGCCACCTCCGACACCGCAGATGATGGCTCCACACACGCCACAGGTATAGTAGCGTGTTGCATTGGTGTACTAACACCCCATGTCATCTCGATGTGGTTTAGTCTTAGGTGGGAAGTGAAATGGGTTATATATTCGAGATGTTACTGTGTTTAATGATCACTGTGCACATACTGTGAAAGCGCTTGTGTGCTGGTTTGCTCTGCTGCAAAGCTCTAGTCCTTGTCTCAGTTTTTTTTTTTCTTTTTCTCATGGAGTCAGTTCCATATTTGCTCAAATCCATTGTATTTTCTTTTCCTCCTTTATCACTGGAAAAACTAGAGATTACCTGTTACCAGTGATGGAAGTGCTGCTCCAATTGCTCCAAACTGCTCCAAAAGAGAAATGCTGCTCCATGCTGCTCCAAACTGTAATTTTTGTTAGTAACTGCTCCAGACCTGCTCCGAAATCGCACTGGTAAACTGAAGACAATGAACTTTAAGGACATGATCATCCAGCGAGCCTAAATGTAACAAAAAACAAGCTGTCTACTAAAATTCTATGTTTTGCAGACATTTTTCTTGGCAATGAAGAGAAGGCTGCAGAGCCAAACTATGCGTGTGCTACCACTGAAGAAAAATGGCCCACAATTGCGTCCTTGTTTTCTGCGTGAGAATTAAGCAAAACAACATTGCTCTATTTTCTGTGGGACACTGTTTGAAAAGAGGCGCAGCACGCACCAAGGAGATATAAAATTTATATTTGTTTTACTATATGCAGTGTCATTTCACCTTTTTACACGTGTGAAAACGTCGCAACTTTTACGTGCTCCTCACAGTCAAAATGGTGCCTTCCGTCTTCAGGTGAGCGCTCGTCGCCCTCCAGCTTTTCCGATGACTCGCCGAAGGAACTTGTGACAAATTTCACTAGCAAATGGCTGTCTAAGCGGACGAAGCGAATAGTATGCAATGTTGTTATTCGACCATGGCCGCTCGAATAATCCAACAGCCGTCAAAAGAGGTACGGAAGGTTCACAAACTGAAACTAAATTCGAAACGCGCGCCAAACCGGACTACTTCGAGAAGCAGTAATGTGCAGTAGCTCAGCCCTCGTAGCCTTTTTTTCATTGCCAAGAAAAGTTGTCCGCGAGTATAGTATGTATAGTATGCTAGTATGGAGTTTCTATACTAGCTCGATACTAGCATATCGACAGTACCACAAGTAGTGGCATTGTTGACATGTCTCCAGTTTAGCTGTATGTAGCTGTACATGACAGGCAGACTATTTTGGTAAAATGTGTGTGATACTAGTCTGATATCTTACTGATTACTAACTGCAGGTGGGAGGACTGTGACATGTGACTGATAACACTTATCACTTTGTCATTTCCGACCTCATTTTTGCCACAAGAAATGGCAAAGCTATTTTTTCAACCTATCCAAACTTGGTTTCTTGTTCCTTTTTTCTTTTTTTTGGAATTTCAAATTCAGGCTGTTTTGGTGAAATATGAAAATAACAGATTTCTTTGCTCTTGTTACCGATTATAAACTGCTCTATGTGATTCTAGTTTCTTTTATAATTTGAGGCTCAACTTTATCGGTTTTATATCAATTTTGTCACAAGTACCCAATATTTTAAATTATAGAGCTCATCTTACTTAGTGTTCAGTGACCACCCATCTGCTTAATTATTTGTTTGTTGCAATTTGCAGTGATAATTGTATGTGCAATATCTTTAATAATAAGTAATAATACTTATGAGATGCTTAAATAATGCTTTAGACTCGAGGAGTTGTTTGGAATATTCTGCCGTCTGCTCCGAAAATGTCAATAGCTGCTCCAAACTAGCATTTTTTCTGCTCCAGAGTGTGCTCCAAAAAGCAAAATGTCGCTTCCATCACTGCCTGTAACGAGCTGTTGTTATTCACAAGAAAAAAAACTTTCTGCGACCCATGCATGACTGTGGGTTGAATGAGCTGGTATTGCGAAACGAAAATAGCTTGTTGCATCACAGATTTCACTGAATTGAGGTTTTTGACTGTACAGCAAAATCTCCTTAATTCGAATTTCACGGGACCAGAAAAAATGTCTGAATTAGCTGATTGTCGAATCATGAAAAGTATCAAGAAAACAGTGAACGAATGTCTGTAACATGAATAGTACACCTTTATTTTCTCCATGGATACGTAAATCGTCTACTTTGCATAAGGGCAGTGTAAAAGCCTCAGTTTTCATCATTCGCGACTTTGTTCACTATGCGACCGCGGCCAAGTCCCGCGTTCAAGGCAGTGGTAAGCGCACATATGCATAAAGCCAGTGAAGTGTTCTAGCTTTCCTGTCATTTCTGTATTGTTCGTGCTGATGACGATGGCAATGTGGGCTGCGCTGCCTTGTTTCGGTTTTCCGAGAGAGCCATTTTCGCTCTTTTGTGACGCTTCATGCTTGGTGCACCTCGAGGATCGTCCGAATTAACTGGGTTGCGGCCATATTTGATCGAATTAAGGAGAGTTAGATGCCATTAAACAATGCGTATGATTGCCGGGACCAGGGAAGAAATCTGAATGAACCGATTTTCCGAATTAACAAGGGCCGAATTAACGAGCATTTTTGCTGTACCTTCCGCTCTCCCAGATGCAGCATCAGCAGGCAGCTCAGGAGGAGAGTCCAAGCATGGACCACCCCCTAGCACCGCCATCCGAGTTTGACGCCCTGGTGGCGTCGGGTTCCGCATTGCACGGCTTCGGGGCACCCATGGAGTCGACGTCGACCGAGCAGCATCACTTAGAAGAGCCAGAGCCCCAGTCAGAGCCGCAGCCAGAGCCTCACACGTCAGCCGAAGAGCAGCAGCAGCAACAGCAGCAGCAGGACCAGTTGGCCCAGCTGGACGACGACGATGAGGACTATGGGCCTCCCGCGTCTGTCGGACCAGTGAGTACAGATGATTGAGCTTCTGTCTGTATAGACAGCGTCTGTGTAGTATAGTATGGCAAGGAGGCGGGAAAGGGAAGTGAGGGCCATCAGTGATAGTGAGTTTCATGTGTCTCAGTACACCTTGTTTGCAGGTAACACTGTTACTGGCACCGCCTAGGCACAAGCCAAAGTGAGCAATGGCATGCAGTTTGCAGATGCTTACGTGTAACATAGTGGCTCACCGTTGCGACAGTGTGAAACATGCGTCTTTATCAGCCATGATTCAACAAAGAAACAAGAGATCTGTGAAGCTTTTGAAGTAGGCAAGCACTGCCAGCAGCATCAGTGCCCATGTTTCCATGTAGCAAAAGTCTGTATACATACATTGGTAATTTCGCGAGACGGGCTTTTATTTATATTTTCCCCTTTGCTGTTTTTCTATGTGGCTATCGTGGGTAAGAAGGGTGGGAGCAGATAGGCGGTGCTGTGCTTTCGAACAGCAGTAAGGTGCTGATGCTTGATAGCAGGAAAGATGGCACCACCCTGTGGGCTTCGGTGTTTTTGAGGAGTTTTGAGCTCCTTTCTTTTCGTGCACAGTGCATGCTGACTATTTTTGGGAGCAAAGTGCAGATTCAGCTAAGTCGTTTCAATACAACACAGATTAGGCATTAGAGGTGCCAAAGCGTTTCCAAAACAAAATTTTACCCATTTCTTTACTAATGGCGTTTTTCACTGGTTGATCCGGAGCAGGATTTCTTGCTCCGTGGCGGGGAATCTATTTCGCTTGTCAGTCTGGAGCGGGAATGCGCGTTCTGCTGGCCGTTTCAGAGGAACTTGCTCCACCCCGGATTGGGCTCATTTGCCTCACCACCAAGTCATGGATTGGGGTGGAAATAGGACAAGCAGTGTGCGTTACGTCCATCATTCTGCGACCAACCTTGGTCGCACTTTTCAGCGGCGACCAAGGTTGCCGTGGAAAGCGGAAACTGGAATAGTTTTCAGAACCGGTTAACGTGACGCGTGCATAAATTACTTCCGGCGTAATCTCACGCAGAGCATTGCCATGTTCCACTGCCAGATTTGGCTTGGTGCAATCCGGGTGCTCGCTGCAGGATTTTGGCGGCCACTCCAAATCTCCCAGTGAAAAATGCCATGAGGGTAACTGTTGTGTACGGGAGCAGTTTCCCTTGGGAAATTTTGCCACTGTATTTTTGTTCTGTTTTATTTTTACTCGAAAACACTACAGCAAGCTGTTTTGTCCTCTTGCTAACGTCCATGCCAGCTCGTGCTGTCAGTGCTTGCCGTGTGAGCCCAGGAAATTCCAGAGTTGACACGATGTGTTTGCCCTCTTTCTCCTGCAGGCCGAGGAGCAGCTGGCCGATGAGACGTACGAGCAATTTGAGGAGCGGATACTGAACAAGCGCACCGTGCACATGCTGCACATGATCCGATCACCCCTCGAGGCGGGCCGCCAGGTGCGCTTTAGCGACATTGCACGAGGCAGCAATCGCAAACAGGTACGTTGTCCCGTCCCAGAGCTGCGCTCTGCGGCATTCATTGCTTGCAGTCTTAACCCCGTTGTGCAAATGAGCACAAGCAGGCACTCTGAAAACATGCCGAAGTCCTGCTAACGTGCCTTAGTCAGTAGAGTTGAACTATATCGAACTTGAAATAGATACCCAAATGGTTCGATATTCCGAAAATTACAATATAACATACAGTCGAACCCACTTATAACGATCCCAGATATAACGATCTGTCGGTTATAACGACCATATTTCGGTGCACTTACGATTTTCCTATGCTATACCCATTGAAATTGCGTCCACATATAGCGAACATTTTTCAAAGCCTCCTACTTTTACAACGAACACTTCAGACACGGTCGCTGTAAAAATATGGCGTATACGAAGCGAAAAAAGTTAAGGTAGGCCTTCTAAAGCATGAGAGGCACACGCTCGCGCGTGCCCCGGTCCAGTTTACTTGTGACAAAGATACCCGAGATCGGCGAGCACCGCACACGCTGCTTTCGGACGCTACGAATGAGGTCGCTTGCTTTCCGGTCGTTTCTTCAGTGGCAGAATGGCAGTGGGGAATAAAAAAAAAAGGAATGAAAGAAACAAGGAAAAATGGTAGGCAGCATGAAGCCCTGCAGTCAGCTTTCGCACGGCAACCTTTCCTGGCGCCGTTCTCTGCAGCTACAGTCGAATCCCGCTATAACGAATACCGCTACAACGAAATTTCTGCCACAACAAATAATTTTCGATTCCCCGTCAGCCGCCTATAGAAAACAATGCAAAAAATGTCTCATCACAACGAATATTTTTTCTGGGTATTTCCGCTTGAACGAAGTTTTCATGAGTGCCGCCACATAAGGAAAAGGAGCTTGCCTAGGATTGCCGCGAAATTCCGCTAGAAACTCGACCATTTCTCGTTGCCAGAGCCGTGCGGCCGCGTCGCAAGACCCATGTCTTCATCAGAGACGTGCTTTCTGCCACCACACGCACATCCCGGTAAATTATTCGCCATTGAGATGCTTGGCGACAAATCGTCCATACGCCATGATGCTGCTGGCGGGTTTGATGTGCATGCGGGCCACGAAAGAATCGCTCTTCAAGAACTCCCACTATTGTTTTGACGTGGCACTCAAAACAAAACTACTGCTCGTCGTCACAAGCCCTGCGATCGTGAATGACATCCACGGCATTTTGAAGGCACACGCGCAGCCAGCGTGCACCTAGTCCAAGCGTAACTACATTCTGCCGCAAACGCTGCGAACACAAATGCGGTCGTGTCGACGCAATCATGGGCGACCACGAAAGTACGCATGCATCCAACGTATGCGCACTGACTCAAAGCAATCCTGCGGTCAAAACCGCGGTAGATGTGATCACAGATGGCAACTACACAGTTCTGAAGGCACGCGCACGGCCAGCGCGCACAGATTGAAAACGGAACTACCGTTTGCCGCAACTGCTCCGCAGAAAACCGCGGTCGCTATCGTCGCGATCATCAATAGTGAATACGCTCAAGTACGCAGCTAACACATCGGAAGAAAGATTAAAGGCAATAAAGTCGTAAAACGGCACGAAGCGTTTCGGCCTTCTTTTTCTCGCTTATGACTGTGGTAGTGCGGAGCTTCGGCACTTCGTTTTCAGTTAGCCTCTAGCGAACTTTGGCACGCTCCTTCACGGCGTTACGCGCTCGGCACGCTTCGAGGGTAGCCTGCATATATATTATTTGCTCGTGTATATCCCATGTGTATAACTTACATATTGACGCAAAGCCGCCTTCCTTGTATTACCGTGAAGCCAACTTGTGCACCGAAATTCGCGTATAACCCGCACCCCGAGTATAGTGCTAAATTTTCTGTATATTTTGTGCGTGTTCTACACGAGAAAATACATTCACTCGGTGTGCAGCCAAGTACGTCCAAGTTAGCGAGAGTTAAATGCAAAGGACAATGCATGCGCTTGCCGGGACCAAAGGACGAGTCAAGATCATCAGATCGTCCTGACTTTCGCTGCAACGAAATTCCACGACAACGAACTTTTTCGCGCGTCCCGTCAATTTCGTTGTAGCGGGATTTGACTGTACGACCGCCTGCGATGACGTATGCCTTGGAACGCAAGAAGCCATAAAATGCAATAAGCGATGACCGCGATAACTTTTCGGCGCTTATATGTTCACTGCGTCCACGTCACAATGTGCCGCAAAATGTCTTTCATCTTTTCGGCAAGTGCAGAGACCGGCCGATCAATAGGGAGCTTTCGAATAGTGTACGCTAAGTTAGCGTTTGCGGCCCGCTATTTCCATCACTTAACGTGAGCCTGCAAGCTGTTAGGTACGACAGATGCGCAGTTGCACGAAAAGCGAACGCAAAGCTTTGCGTACGCTATTCGAAAACTGCCTAATGATTACGACTTCCACGCGATTGCGGCGATTCCTTCACGGATAAGCATCAGAAGAGAGCAAAGCCGATGTGGCGGCCGGCGATGAACGTACCATTACGATTTATCGCCGACAACCTTATCACAGTCATCTGCAGCTATCGGCTCGGCTGCACGTGGGGCGTAAACTGTTCGGGGTGACAGCGGTACAAGCAGTACAAGCGTGCGATGCCATTGCCGTTCGAAACTTCGCCGCTGCGCCGTGCGAGATAAAGTGCGCGTCGCTTCGTGTAAACGAAACTAGGTCGCTGGTTTGAGCGACACGGGCACTGAGAAAGAAATGTTGATGCACTTACAGCGAGCGTATACAGCGTGTTTAATTAGGCGGCAACCCAAGCGCGCCGCGCCTGTCGTGCAGGGCCGTCAAAGCATCGCGGAGACGTAGAGTGCGCGTTGCTTGCAAATTGCTTGTCTTCGCCACGTTGAACGAACAGGCCGCTCGCCGCACCCATGCACGGTCCGAAGTGAAGCGGCCACAAAGAGCGTACAAATGCAAGCGGCCGGGCAGTGATGGCGTGAGCCGAGTAGGCGACGCGCTGCACGCAACTAGCCAGGGATAATCGGCTTCATGTAGCGGTGCCGCGGTTGATAGAAACGGTGTCGGTTCACTGCAAAGGTGGTTTAATTCACTCGTGCACGCAGCGGGCCTCGCTTCACAACGCGAAAAGTCCTAACTTCTCACCGGAGGAGCTGTTAGCACTTTTCAATAAAAATGCGCAGAGAAAAAAAGCGGCTTGGTCGCTAAATGCATGTTTTTAAGGGCGAGTCCATTTACAACGAACGACTGATATAACGACCAGTTTTCGCGGCACTTTCAAGTTCGTTATAAACGGGTTAGACTGTATGCTTACCTGAAGCTTATCACAGACCTGCCAAGTCTTCCGGATTACCCGTACAATGTACGAATTTTGACCCCTTTGTACGGTTGTACGGTTGACGCAAAAATCTTCCGGGAAGCGTGCAAAAACGTAGTTTTGCGGAAATTTTTAGCCGTTTTTAGCAGAAAATTTACTGTTGGTCTGGCAACTTTGGTGAGACTAATCAAAACCAACTGCCATCGCCATCACTCAGTTGATCGAGCTTGCGATGTTCGCCATGTTGTGCTTTGTTAGCGGTTGAGTTGGCGTGCTTCGGAGCAGTGGTGTTGGTGTCTTGGTTTGCTGTCAGCCATGGCTCTTAGTAAAGAGCGGGAGCGAAAACAGTACTTACAGGTGTTTTTGAAGCAGTACACATCCGAATTCCCCTGCATCGTGGAATCGAGGAAGGGCAAGCATTTTGCGTTCTGCGCGGTGTGTGGCTGCGACATCAGCGTTTCTCACGGAGGCAAAACCGACGTTGTCGCTCACGTTTCATCCAAGAAACACGTAAGTCACGTGCAATGCCAAGAAAAGCAGCAGCAGCTGGGACAGTTTTTTTTCAAAGCGGAACTCTGATAGTGACGTGATCCGAGCGGAATGTCTCTTCACTGGGTTTCTGCTGGAACATAACCTTCCATTGACCGTCTCTGACCACGTGGGTCCCCTGCTACGAAAGATGTTCCCTACTTCGGATGTCGCAAAGCGGTACGGCTGTGCGAGAACCAAGACAAGTGCAATTGTTGGCGAGATGGCAAACCATACTCAGGAGCGCATAGTGAGTTCCTTGAAGCAAAAAGTTTTCTCGGTTGCCATCGACGGCAGTAAGGTGCGCTTTTTGTTCAAAAAAATTTTAAAAAATGCCCCCCCCGGGCAGGGTCTTCCTAATTCTGTGTCCCAGTACTTGGCAGGTCTGTTATCAAAAAGTTTCGCGCACTTTGGGAAGTCTTGTGAGATTGTGAAGAGCGTAAACTTACCAATATCTTTCTTCAAGGCCGTATTGGTTTTGTAAAAGTCAAATTATTATGCAATCTTGAAACCCTATCTTCCTGTGGAATATGCGAATCAGACCGAGAGACCTTCTGTATTTTTGAAGCAGTGTGGCAGTCTTCCTTCAGATAACGTATGTCACAGGTTGTGTGCTGCACCGCACGGCAGTTCTTTATGCTTACTTTATGCACAGCATTACTGTAAAACTCCGCCGATCTCCGGTCTGTCAATGATCAGATATATGCCTAGCTGTAGCGACAAAAAATCGGCGCGCAGTGTGCTTGGTGTTGCATTTTGGGACGCTGACGGGCGAAATTGCTTGCCGCTGCCACCACTTCTCCGAGCGATCGCTGCGTGGTGAGCTTGGGCAGGGAGGGGGGGTTGCTGCCGATGTGCAAAAATTCCCATCCGCGGTTCTGAGGAGCCAGCAGGCGATGCGATTCGTTGCTTGCGACGAAGGACATGCGGCTTCTTCGCTTTCGCATGTCTGCTAGCGCGACGTTCTTGCCCGCAAAGTTCGGGTTTGTCTCGTACATAGGCACCGTGAGCGGAGTTGGGCTAAGCCACGCCATCGAGTAGAAAAGTCGGTTGCGATGTGCGTGGCCGCAGTGCTCGATGTTTCAAAGTATGTCATGCTCGATTGCGAGTACAAAGAGTTGTCCTGCGGTGGTCTTCGTCATAAGCTCCGAAGTGCCGATAAGAAGAACCTCTAACAGCGGGTCACACAAGTCAGCGCTATTGCAGTCGCACGTCTGCGATCTTCTACGCGCGTCTGCAATATTCGCGACGAGTGCGGCGTGCTATCGTAATCTGATGACTGAGCTTCCGCTTGCAGCTGCCAAACTAAAACGTTCTAAATTATCGTCGACCCATGAACACAGAACGAGTACGAACGACTCACTAAGTAGCGCAATTTTCGACAGCCACGATCTCGCGACGCACAAGCAGCAACAAAGATCCCGAAGCGAGCATCACACCAGAAGCAGCCAGTCGGAGGCCTTGAATTGAACTTCAAATATGTGCTTTTTGTACGCTTGTTACTGAATGGAGGAGCTAGCTGAAATGGTGAACTTGAACACGGACAAATGATCTTTACGAGCTATAATTGCCAAGCTATAATTTTGATAAACGCTGTTTTTTTTTGCTATTTTAGTTCATGACAAATATGCTCATTTTTCTTTATAATATGTGATATATACTATTCGAATTTGATTTGAAATTGTTCGACCTAATCACGATTTGCTTCTAACCTAATATTTACTGTTCACACAAGCCTTCAAATAATAATAATAATAAACCACCTGCAGCCTAAGCATAGGAGAGGGGAATCCTCACTGCTGACTTTTCAGCACCTCTCCTTGTCTACTTCAGATATATCTGAGGTAAACAGTATGCTTAAGGATGGGAGACATAGGAAATAACAGGGTGTTGTGTAAATTTGATATCATTGACTGCTTCACATTTGTCAGCTTTGGGATATAATTGCATGGTAATGACAATTTCCCTTTCACCGTTGAGCATTGCAGTGCACTGGTGATGCTTCCAGATGCTCGCGACACCAAACTATAGCCACAGATGCACTGCGTTGTTGTTGCAGGTTGCGCAGAAGTTCTACACCTTCCTGGTGCTGAAGAAGCAGCAGGCCGTCGAGCTGCGGCAAGAGAGCGCCTTTGCCGAGCTCTACATCGAGAAAGGACCCAAGTTCGAGCAGTCGTTGCTCTAGCCCACCAGCCCCCACCACGGCCATCTCTTCTCGCTCCCTTCCCACCATCCGCCACCGAGACAGCATCTCCTCCCCCTCCTCCACTCCACTGAACACCACTGTTATCACCAATACGCACCCTGTTTCTAAACGAGCACTCAAGGACACGCCGATGCTGCCTCGTGTAAATGTCCCCACTCCCCCTACTTCGCTTCGTTCGCGGTTCTTGTGTAGTCGTCACCACCGTCATGTGCGCGAAACAACGCCAGTGCAACCACCCATGGACGTGGACACTTCCTCCTGCCGCCTTCCTCGGCGAGGAAAAAAAAAAACGCACCAAGAGTTCGCGCACGGTCTGCTGCGGTGTCCCAGAGCGCGCGTGTAAGCGTTGGTCGGACCGAGAGCTCTCGACTCGGCATTGCGAGAGCACGCGCGATGTGCAACCTGGCAGAAACAAACCAACACCCAGGCAGGAAATTTTTATTTGGTCGGCACATGTCCGTCTTTTTTTTTTTTCCCCTCTTTTGTCTCTCGCGTTTGCCACCGGCAAAATTTTAAGTTTTCCGCAGAACTTTCATGTTTGTTTTGCGGAATGGTGTGAGTGGCGGGGCAAATAAGCCTGCGGTGAATAACCTGCAGTCTGTGTTAAAAAAAAAAAAAAGGCCTCGTCAACTGTTTTTTGCTTGGCGAGAGAAGTTTCAGTCAAGTTGTTCGTTGCGGAGATGTCAACACGTGGACTTCTGACGACGGTGGCTTTGCATTCTTGTTGGAGGTGAATGATCGGGTTTTTTTCTTTCCACTTTCCTCTGCCTTGCATGAACACGTGTGTGTGTCATTGTCCGATAAAAGCGCAGCAACTTGTTTCGCACTACTTTCCTCTAGCAATTGGCGTTTGTTGCGGCCTCCCTTGCTAGCGTTTAAAAAGCATTGCCGCCTTTGCCGGTGGACATTGGTGTGCATCTGCAAATTCTTTGAGCAGACAAGTAGCTCGAGAGAAAAAAGAGGGATATTTTCTGCGATTGCATGCCGCACGGCTTTTGCTTGCCCGAGGCTTCGAGAGGGTATGTCACACTTATGCGGCGTTCTGGCACACATTAGCAGGCTTTGACGGGGGGCAAAAGAAAAGATAGGTGAGAAAAATGTGGGGCCATTTACCAATCAAAGCATTTTCTCTTTCACATCTCCTCTGTAAACCCGGCCTATCGACACTAAATCACCACCAGACTATACTTTCACTCACTCATTTGCTGTATGTGACTTGCAAATTTTAAGTTGAGAGGGGAAAGGGTCTTGTAAAAATCAGACATTTGCATCGATGTCTTCGTTTGTTTGCTTGTTGCGTTTGGTTCTTGCCGCTGCACACTTCTGCATCGTCTCAGCACGTCACTTCCCCTTCATGGCCCCAGAATGTGTGCTGTCTGCAAGACTGCTGGCCTGATCGATGAATGACCTCAGATTCCTAGTGTGTTCCTGTGCGGTTCTCTGGTTTTATGTGGTCGTCACTCGGGGTTTTGTAAGCCAGTCACAAGGCAGTATAGACTCACTGTGCTTCTTAGCTAGACAGCTTGTTAACGATATCCCTGTATTACAGTTGCCATAGTTGCCATCCCTCACGCTTCCTCTGAAGGTTTCATTACACAAGTTAACGTATACGAGGGAGGAAATACACGATTAAAGAAAAGGCCAAAGAAAAACTGACTTGTGTAGCGCAGCCCTCGCTCTGACACTGAAAGCCATCAAGTACAAGCTAAAACTAAAGCTTGCTGGTGGATGTGGCAGCGGCAGTAACTGATTAGCTTGAGCACTTGTATGGGCTGGCTGATGGTAGTGGTAACACTGCCCTAAAACTCTGCCATCAGTGGTGGTCTGACTGTGCCAGTCCCACCCAAATTCGACTGCCTTGCCTTTTCTGCAACAACCAACCTCTACGTATGCTAGGGTCCTTCTTGGGAGGGAACAGAAAGGCAGAGAAGCCAGGTTATTGCTATTTCTGTCTTTCCAGTTTACAATCTCGAGGGCAAATCTGGCATTCTAAGTTTACAGGGCTCAATTGTGAAATCTCCGCGTTTCTCTTTGAAGCTGCCACAGCGTCTGGGAATGCTCGCAGCATGTCGAAAAGTAGCATTTTGGATCACTTGAGGGATTCAAGATTGAAGCTTTCATGGCTGCAAGTTCTGTCTTTAGATTTTCCTTTTTTTTTTTTTGCCTCTCATTAATGCTTCGCTGACTGAAGGCATTGTTAAAGTCAGCTGTTCTGCCTCTAGGAACACAAATTGATATGATACCGTTGCACTCGAGGTGCATTTCTTCAGTGTGAGGAGTTGTACTTCATGATGTGGTGGAGCTCTTGGACCAGCACTGATGTGCGACTGATCCACGACTGATCTGTCAACTACGGCTAGCCTGCTTTCAGCATTCTCTTTCATGTCTCTACCGTCGGTATTTTCGCGGTATTTGAATTGTCTAATTGAAAACCCTTTCTTTTACTCGATCGTGCTGTTTATAGGTTTGAATCGTGAGTTGTCCCCCCTGCTTAGTGCAACTTCGGTTTTTCTTTAAGGTTCTGCCACTAACGGCCATTTTAAACCAAAATGAAAGTGCTTTTGCTCCACACTTTGTTTTCTAAGTGCTTCGCTATGACATCCCCATAAAACAAAGCAACTATATATTTGGTCTAGTCGCAAGCATGCGTTTTTACGTCTTTATATGCACGGATATTTTTGTTCCGAGATTTTGTATAAGACAACACAAATGGTTGCCTGTGTAAATTGTGCCGAGTTGTCACCTGCATTTGTTTTTGTCTTCAAATTTATTCTGCACGAGACTATGCAAGCTAAGTTTAAATCGAATCTTTTCCATCATGACTTCAGCGCCACTAGGGTGAGCCCTCAAGTTATATAAAAGCGACTCGCCAAAGTTTGCAAAAGTGCGAGGAGTCTCAATTGCGCAACCGACGGAAATAAAAAAAAAAATGAGAAGGGCTGTTTGTTACGCTTTACGCTGGTCTGCATCGTCTTTTAAACGTCGCATCGGGAGGGATACTTTTTATGGCCACGCTTTTTCACCTATGCCTCTTGTACATTGCAAAACATCTACAACGCATGTAAATGTGCGGGTTGATAATGATGCGAGACTGTTATCGTCTTTTAACGCGCGTGACATCTCATGCGCAGAGCTTGCCAGGTTGGAATGTTTGGGCATCGACGTAATGTGTGAGTCCGGCACTTTCTTGAAAGGATGTGAGAGGCCACGTCGTTGTGGGGGATCGTGTGATGCCACTGTTGGCTGCAGAGCGTGTTGATAATTGACGAAAGTTTTCGTGCCCCTGTATAAGCGTCACAAAATTGGAGAACTGTAGAACCTTCAGTTGTGTTGGAGATGGTCATAACACCTTCAGTTCTTGAAAAAAATGAGATGAAAATAGCGGGTGCACGTATATCCACCGACGCCCGGTAAAAACGCCGAGTATCATTATTGTTCATCTCGTCTGTCGAGAGTTTACTGGAATGCCTAGCACTCGTGTATTGAACCAGCAGTTCATTATATCTAAGGTTCTAATTTAATTGGTCGAATGCTGGCTTACCGAAGTATCAGCAACGTACTGCTGCTGCTTGAGCTGAAAACAGGGAGCACCACATCAGTTATTTGCAATGGACAGACTGGTCTATGGCTGTTGGAAAAGTTTTTCCATATTTCTCGTGTTTGCTTTTGTAGTCACGTGTACGTTGCCACTGTAGCAGTCACTTGTCCTGTTTGGGGCATTACGACAACTCCGGCTTTGTTGTAGCTTTCTGTTTTGTCGATCATGGTTTCTGGCACGATTTATTTTACTTTCGGGTGTATGTGGCTTGAACGAGCGTCATTGTGTGGTCACCTCGTGCTGATCTGACGGGTTATGGTTGCGATACATAATATCAAGGTGATCGAGGCGTAAGGAGGGCTGTGTGTATGTGCGTGCCTGGTTTTTGTTGCATTTCTATGTGTACGAAAACTTTTTCGAGGTGTTCATTCTTGCAATCTCTGTCCCGAAGCAACTGTGCTCTCTTCGTAATTGCATGGGAGATTTAGCGGAGATTGAATCTGTCGTGTTTAGAATTTGCTGATCGAGGTTTTCTTTATTGAACTGTCTAAACCACGTCTCTTGCTGCGTTGATTTGCAGTGAACTTGTGCAGTGCATTGATAGCAACTGTTCCTCTCCTTTCTTTTTGCAACAGTAGAGTGTTGGGTGTGAACACTTTATAGGAAGCAGGAAAAATGTCTGCGGTATATTCGACGCATTTGTAGATTGACACAATTTGCCAATGCGCCTTCTATGTTTTCTGTAGTTAGGCTTAGAAAAGCTTCCTCCCGTTGCCATATCTTTTTCAGTCCGTGCTTGAGGTCATGCGTTCCGTGTGTGTTCTGAAACATGTAGTCTGAGTTGTCTATGTGCAAACACTTTCCTTATTTTATATTGGAGTACATTACACGAATTCCGAGTTGCATGCTGTGTGCACTTAAGCTTTGGTGTGCTATGTTTTGCAAATTTGCAAAAAAAAACAACATTGTGGCAAAGGGGGTATGGGCCATCACTGCATGTGCGCTTTTGACTGTTGGCAGATTGTTTTAGTCTATCATCGGACCCAGTCAAGAGGGTACAAAATGAGTGCAGCACGGGGTTGTGGTTTGAGGAAACCTGTAACATGGCTTGGAAGAGGTGATAACCAATTTCTCTGTCATAAGCAACTGTTTCCAGTTGGAAAAAAAAAAAGTCTGTTAAAAACTTCTTTTTTATGACATTATTTGAAGCCGTAGCAAAGACGCGTGTGGTGCTTTCTTCTTTGTATCGTTAGTTGGGTGATGCCGGGAAGGTGTTGTCACATATGCGCTCCAAGAAGGGGTGTGTTCGTAGCTCCGCAGAGCACTTGGCGCGTGACGAGACATTCTCAGTACTCTGGAAAGGTGCGCTCGCTTTTGTGTGCGTTTTTTTTTTTCAATTAAAACGTTACGCTATGTGTTTACGTGCCGCCAAAACTCGCGAGTATTGATGTATCAAGGCTTGAAGCTGCGAGAAGAAAGACTCGCCGTGGAGTATAGGTGGGAGGGTCGTTTTATGAGAGACACTCGTTACTCATTGTGACAGCGGGCATTGGCTGTCAGGTGTACATTTCAGCAAGTGGCAGTGCGGGTTTATGCATGCCCGCCGTCGCTAATGAAGGCAGGATCAGTCCAGTGTAAATAATTCATAAAGCACACACACACACATGACAACAGATGTCAAAGAAGTGTTTGGTCGTGGCAATGTGCAACTCTCGGCTAATCTTGACGAGTTTGATTGGTGGGACGGGCTTATTTTGGAGAGGTAGGTTTCCAAAAAAAAAAGAAAGAAAGGCGATGGTGCTCTGCGTTAGTTTGCAACACCCGTGCTCTTTCCTCAGCCGAGACTCGCACATTGCCACAAAAAATGTACATGCGTCTTTCTTTTTGTTGTTGAAAAGCATAAGTTGTGTTGCCAACTTCAGCAAAGAAGAAAGAAGTTCTTGCATTCATTGTCTAAAAGAAAATATCAGATTAGTGTAATCATATTGTTTTCTTCTTTTTGTATGAAATAAAAGAAATATATTGTGAATATGCCATCCACACTTTTTGTACCGCTTGTGTGCTTTATTTGTGTGGTCTGTTCTCAAAGTGGAACATAAATCATGCTTTCGCGGTAGTGCAGATGTGCTTTTTTGAGGAAGTAAGAAGCCTTTGGGATGTTACCAGCAAAAAGTGTTACCGCTGTAGTTACCTGGAGCAGAAAAAAATATAGCCCTCTCACAGTGATATTTAAAAGTTTCAACAAAGTAAATTGTTAGCTACTGTCGAGCAAGTAAAATTATTTTTTCATCACTGTAACAACGTTAATTAAAATGTCACTAACACAAACAATGTATTTTATTTTGACCTAGATTCACGACAGTTATCAGTGCCTTTTTTTTGATAAATGTGCATACCATCATCCACCTATTTTTCTCTTTTTATTTTGTGTATAGAATGTTATTTGCGAGGCGCAAGCATAAAAGAACACACAATAAATACATTTTTACTAGTGAGTCAGGATGGCAGCTAGACATGTAAATGCCGTGGATATCGTAAGAAAAAAATATGAAGAAACAGCTTCATATTACTGCTACAGCTCCTTGTGGAAAACAATACATTGAATAATCATTGGCAGATATGGACAAGTAGGGAAAATTGACATTTTAGTGCTCCTGCAACAAGTGGCTTAATGGGGCTCCGCAACACATTTTTCAGCTGGGTGGAAAAACAATGCCAATCGGTAGTCAAGGCTCCTGAGAACACGCAAGCCAAACATTATTGGCCGCGAGATCGACCTATAGGTGGCAGCACCGTCGCCGTGTTAGTGTGGAGAGGCGGTCGGCGGCGCGTATACAAATGCACACAGCGGAGCTTCGTTGTGAGTTGTTTGATCCTATTGTCGGCGAATAAAATGCGTTTATTGCAGCTCACTGGTAATATATACACTCTTCCTTATTGAATCGATGCACGAAGATAATCCTATGTTACAATTACTAGTGAGAGACGTGCATTCTGCCGATGAAAGGGATGCTCGCCCTGGATGGCAGTCTGCGCTTACGCAGTATATGACGTTTTTAGATGCGAAGCAGCTTTTCCGTTGGCCTTTGTCCGTAGTTCCATTGGCGACCGTCCGCTTTCTAAAACCTACCATAGCCACCTGTAACATATTGAGCGCGCGCTCGCGCCAAGGAGAAGTCTTCTTCATCTTGTTCTTCGACCGCCTTGATGATGATACATGCAGAACGCGTGCTCGTGCCAAGGAGAAGTCTTCTTCGTCTTGTTCTTCGACTGTCTTGATGATGATACGTGCAGAGCACTTTAGGGACCCGGGCTGCCGTATGCTGTCCTAGCTTGGCGTAACGCAGACAAAACCACGTGTGTTGGCACGCGCTAGCGCGTTCGGGCCTGCGTAAGGGGCTGGGTAAGACGCTGTGGCCTCTCCCCCTTACACTCTTTCAGCAATCACGTGATGGCATCGGGGAACGAGATTCTGCAGACGCGCGATGAACCCGCGTGGCGTGCTCCAACAAGAGTTCGGGACGAGTAACAGCAACAGCAACTCCAGTGAATTCATGGTGTGCTCCACATGAAGGACATGTTAACATCGGGAAGGTGCCAGTGATGAACGGAACGTTAAGTCGACCCATGCGCTTCTTCGCATCCCCACATGGTTCCCTTTAGTGGGAGATGGTGAATTTTTTGTTTTCTCTGTACGTGTTTCGCTTGTGTTCAGTGTACTATACGCACTGCTGTAGCACGACTGAACTACTTGAGTGTTTACTTATTGTTCATTTGTATACCAGCCCATTTTCCTGTGCAATGAGTTCAATAGCACTGTTCACGTGAATACGCATACGCAGGTAAGAGCTTTCATCGATTGATTACGTGCACGACAGTGATGGAACAAATGTACGGTTAGTTTATGGAATAAGTGTCTTTTTTTTTTTTTTTCAAACTGGTAATGTTCGCTGCCTTCCATCATTTATAACAACCCCATACAAACGCTCGAGATAATGTAAAAAAAGAGGATGAGGTTTTGCGTGAAATTACATGACATAAATTTAAGGCACGCCATCGGAATTAATTTGGAACATCTGGGTTCTTCAAAACGTACCCAAATCTAATCACACATGTGGTTCTACATAAATTACGCCCCAAGTTAAAATTGCGCGCGGAAACTCCGTTTTATCACTGCCGTGTCATTCCACTGTTTTTTTAGGGGACAGTTTGAGTACTGAAGTGTCAGACTTCACTTGATAGAAATATTTCGCTGTAGTGGGACCACGACCGTACAATAAAAGGACATGTTAAGCACAACTAAAGCTCGTCATGAACTACAGTGCTGCAGTGATACACCTAAGAACAACGTGAAAGTGCATGAGCCTCGTTTTTGTTAACCACCGAGTCGCTAAAACGCTGCATTCACACACTATTTAATGCTCCTCATGTTTGGGACTATGCCAAGCGTACTTTAGGATGTGCTTGAACCAGAAAGCCGCACCAACACTGAAATGATTCTGGCAAACGAAGGGTACGACACCAATACACAGCCTTCTCGAAAGTTGCACATGCAAACACGACGTGACTAGCAGACGACGCAGGGAGCAATCCACACTAGGCGCACTTCAGCCAGTAGCCGCCAGGCGGCGACTCCGCTCGATCTCACGGCCAATAGCGCAGCACGCTGCCTGGAATTTGCAATTTTCAGTCGGCTAGAAATCGTTCCCTCTTCTCTTGACAAATGATGCCATAAACCGAAATGACTGCACCATAAACACATAGTCCACGGCCTGTGGCTGATTTGAGCATCGTGAGCTGTATACTGTAGTTACCGTGGCAGCCGTGAGATGTCGCCACGTGCCCGCCTGCGTGCTCACCACGTTGAAAGTAAGCCGGGCATTCGACAACAAAAAAAAAGTGCTCAAGGTCATGACGCGCACTGACGAAGGGACTTACCTTCTTGCCCCCTTGTCAACCTCATCCCTGCGTAGCTTTCAGCACGCTCACTAGTATGAAAGGAGAGAGAAAACTCTTGAAGCATGTGACAAATCCCTGTAACTTCGCTCGTACTTGACGGCTTCTAATAATTTTAGTGGCAGTCAATTTTTTTTTATGAAGTCATTCGATGATTACTTGGAAAAGTGTTGCAGGGCCCCTTTAAACTACCAAAGAGAGATCGTTTCGTCCACTTTTCTTTTCATGTATAGCTTTTTTGTTTCACAGTCTCGTAAGAATTACGGGGTCTTTCTATTTCCGACGTGCTTATAACAACTGTTGGAGTCTTTAGTAATGTACACCTTTGTTGTGGATATGCTGTACCATTAGTCTTAAAGCAAAGGATCCTTTAGCCACTGAGCTAGCACAATGGTCTGCTGACAGATGAAGAGGTATAGGCAATAAAAGCAAAAAAAAAAAGAATGGTGTGACGTAGTTCCAACAGGAATTGACAGGAATTCGCCTTTGCATGTGGGTGCAGGCGAGATGATTGAAAGCCCCATCCCGTGGAGAACAGGACTGTTATGTTCTTGATAATGATGACCAGCACTGGGATAACAAATGCATATATAAAAGGGATGGTTACACATTCTCACACTTGCTAGCTATGAACGGAACAGTTGCCACACATGCTCTCTCTAGAGCTCGCTTGTTTGATTATTCAGGATAGACAGAGAGAACCCTTTGTACCTATACTTTTAAAATTCTATGCGTGTCATCATGAAGAGGCATTTAATAGGTGGAACTTATAACTGTCAAACACATGGACAAGAAAAATTGAATAAATTGTGCCAAACAGCAATCAGCTCGATGATCAAGAATACTGTAATATTTGCGACCCTACATTTCTTACCAACGTGCCAGTTGTTATTATGAAAAAACCGACAATCGTGACATGGTTATTGCCTAGGGATGTGCGAATAGTAAATTTTAAGTTCGAAGCAAATAGTGATTTTGTTGAATAATTTCGAATAGTATATATCACATGGTATAAAGAAAAATGAACATATTGGTCATGACCCAACAAGCTGCACAATACTTTTAAAGATTGGAACAAGGCATGTGCGAATGCCACTTCTTTGGTTTGTAGTGAAGTGGAAGCAACCTTGAAATGTAGCAGGATCTGAATTTCAGTAGGATGCTAGCGATAACCAGTAAAATACGTTGCATTTTAAAACTTACTACATTTGGCGCATATGATCCTGTATAACAAGCTTTTAAACTTAAAAATTAAGCCAGCTTTGCATTACTGGTGCCCAGCCTGAAGGAAGTGCGGAGCTGGGCAGCCTTCTTTGTTTCTCTTCGGTTTTCTCTTTCCTCCTGTCTTTCTTGTTCTCTTTTACACCTTTTTCTGTTTTCTTTCTCTTTATTTCTATTTAGTTCTACTTTTCTTCCTATTTTTTTCATTTCTTTCTCTATCTTTCTACTTCTTGCTTGTTTCCTCCTTTTCAAATGCGCAGAAATGTATGCAGGAATATGAAACTATACACAGTAAGATATAAGGAGAAAATGTGTGCTGGTCGAGATGATTGATACGCCTCGTACAAGCAGCAAACAGACAATATCTCGCTCGTACACTGGGTCATGCATGTTAACAGGGGATATAAGCAGTGACAACAGTGGTATGACCGACAATGAAAATTTAATGTCTGATGAAACTTTCACCGCAGCTTCTCTTACGGGAGGCAGTGGCTAAACGCCCATTACCACGCCCCGCCAGTCCAGGGAAGAAGATTGAGCGGCGGAGATTATGCCTGTTGGCGTCTTGTCTTTCTTTCTTTTGATTTACATATGAAGTTCGTTTGAGCTCGTACAAAGCTTGCGTCACATGAGCCTTGCATGTGGTTTTGCCTGCGTTAATATCATCATCAAGGCACTCGAAGAACAAGAGGAAGAAGACTTCTCTATGGTGCGAACGCGTGCTCAGATGGCTATGCTATACGTGGTTTTGCCCGCGTTATGCCAAGCTACGACGATAGCATATGATCACAGCCTACGACAGCCCGGCCCCGCACTTAACAATAATTAATCGATGTGAGGGTAACATGTTCCTTTAACCTTAGATTGGGGCTTCGCGGCAGTACGGATTTTTTCTGGATAGGCGTTTTCACGGCATAGCACTCCTACGCTGCAGTGAAACCATCTTTACAGGGGGGTTACATTTCAAATAATTTAAATTCGTGTCGAAGCAAATTCGAATACTGTAATATTCGTTCGAATATTCGCACATGCGTATTATTGCCCTTAACAAGATGGAGGGATGAAGTTGACATGAGGAAAAGGCACCATTTTTGCAGCCGTAATTGGGAACACAGCTTAGTGCCTATCCCTTAGCAAGATGTAAGCGTCCAGGATGCCATTACTGCTTATTTCATGCCATGCCTACGTCTAACGCCATCAAACACATCGCAGTTATGACAAAATGGGGCTACTAATGTGATTGGACATGCGCTTGCGCATTTCTCTCAACATATTGGTGCTCTGAACAGCTCGCCTCTCTAGCGTAGGGTGACAAGGGAGAAAACAATCTGATGGAGAGCTGCACTCGTGTAACACGTCTGCAACACATTTTTGTTATATAGATGACAGGATGACATAAATATTAATGTCTGTGACTTTTATTTCATTTTTTACCAGACATAACACAAAATGGCACGAGTTGGTTTTATTGCACTGTTGAAAGAAGGCTGGTATGTACTGCTTTGCCAAACAGACATGCACATAAAAAACAATGTATGTGCTCATTGCCGTGATTTAATCTTGCAGCAAACATTTCCAATACCTTTTGGGCCATGGAAAATGTTAAGCATTGTACTAAGGCAGTTTACGAAGCACACTTTTGTAACACTACGATGTGCACACAATTACATTAAGAACAATGAAAGCTGTCAATGCGTGTGCTCCAGCAAAGCTATCACAAAAGTATCGTAATTGACCAATGATACATTGTGATATCTGCTTGCTTGGTTCCGATGCAAGGAATCATATTCACTGAACCTATCATCATTAGTTTTGTTTAGTTTCACAACATCATTACATACTTCAGCACGTGTTTAAGTGATGCGTGAACGCTGTGATAGCGATAGTATACATCATCGATGGTGAAAGTTGTTGTATCTACTCTCAAGACTGAGTGACCCTTTCTTCAGACCAAGCAAAACTATCACTGAATCTACGCACCTTTTATTTGCCAGCTGCACCATACAGTAGGAAACAAATATACTAAGAGAGGACTGAAGACTGCATACCCCGGCGTCGCTATCATAATTGTGAAGTATCAAATGCTTTCGGTACAGTTTTTATCTTGAATATTCCAGTTCAGCGAAGTGTGTCTGTGGGTATTTCAGTGTATTAATTAAGACACGGTTAGCACATCCAGCACGTACTGCACCACGGCCAGTTCTTTCAAGACTGCAAAGAAGACTGGGCTTGAACGGTGACAAAGTCTTTGTCTTCACCTCTGTCACACACTCGAAGAAGAACTTGTGGGTGCCGCATCCAAAGGTAAACCCACACAGAGTCAGTTCGAGGAAGCGCCCTTGCTTTCGACCTTGTGTCCCAGCTCCTGAGCACGGCGTGTGGCGGCCTCGACAGCCTCGGCAAAGGCGGCACGCACGCAGCGGCTCTCGAGGGCCGACAGACCGTAGGCCGTGGTTCCCCCTGGCGAGCAGACGTTGTCCTTCAGCTCCTCTGGGTGATAGCCACTGTCGAGAGCCATCTTGCCAGCACCCTGTCGAAAGAACGCAGGAATTGAGTGCCGCTATGAATGACCCATTTAGTGGCACCACTATCGTTAGTCATTAGTTCCATAGACAAAGAAGAAGAGCCACAAATAGCCATCATGCATTGGTGTTAAACTTTCACCTGTGCTGTTGGTAACAAACGCATCTTTGTATTTGTGCTATTTAATAAATGTGGTTGTGGTCAGCTTCTCAGTGACCTCGACATGTGTAGAATTGTAGGTCATGGAACTAGTCATGGTAGCTTATCGCTGTGATGTGATGGTCACCTATAATGTGACTACAGCCAGATTTATTGAACAGTAATCTAGAATCAACAGAACTTAGAACAATAACTTAGAACAGTGTAGACACAAAAATGTGGAGAGTTCCAATGGCTGCAGCCAGCCAAGGTGAAAATTGAACGTTCATACACAGTGGTTGTTCACGTGGTGGCCTTCCAGAAAGCTGACTGGTTTATAAAGCAGTGTGGAAATTACACAATGGTGAACATTTATAATGATCTTGGTAAGTAGAACAATGATGATGCAAACACAACAAAATACAGAACATAAAGAACAAAGTGATAGTGAAATATACAGTTCACACGAGGAAGCAGACAAGTTTTATTGCTTGCATTGACATGTAATGAATATATGCGCACAAAGGACAGTACCAGACATTGCAAAGGTATTTTTGTGTTTTAGATGTAATTGCATTACAATGAAATACTGCGTTTGAAGTAGAGAAGGAAAAGGGAGGGGCCAGTGTACGTGCTCACCATGATGGTCTGTGCAGCAAACTTGAGTGCTAGCTGCCTGGGCATGCCCATCTTGACTGCTCCATCTGCCATTCCCTGGATTGCCAGGCATACCTGTGGGCGGCAAGGGTGAGAACGATACCTCATTATCTGCTGCACTTACTCATGGTTCCTACTCAGGCTGCTCCTACTCAATCTGCTTCTTACTGAACCTACTCAAGCTGCTCCTATGCAAGTCAGTGAACACTTGTTGAGAGCTGAGCGTCTCCTGGTTACGTTTGAACCAACGTCAAAGCTTTCATGATTGGTGGGTGCTCACCATTTTAACGCGACAGCGTTGAAGAGCTTGTTTTGCAGAAATTACGGCGTTGGCGTCGTTGGTTGTGAGCGTGAAATCGGCGTTGTCCGTGAGTGATAATTCGAAATATATGCAAACAAATAAACAATAAAAATCTTCAGTTCGAAGTGGCATCGAAACCAGGCCTTCTGCATGGCAAGCAGGTGTTCTAATACGTCACAGCTTGCAACAATCGTTCTTGAATGCAGCAGATGCTCATAAATATAAATATTTACTTGCCAGGCCAGGAAAAGTAATATTACTGTAGTATAACTGCCCGAAGAGCTACAGTAGTTCTAAAGTGGCTTGCATATAATAGCATGAACATTTTAAACATCTGTAAGGTTTTCCGCTTCATTGCAAAACAAACTGTTTGAAATGGGAAGGTTAACAATGTTTTAGTACCATACCCACATGTGTTGTTTATGCAAGCTTCACATTAATATTGTCGTGATTAAGTGTTTTTCTTGTACAATCTGGATAACCAGGTTCTTGAGATATTTCCATGAAATCCGACTTTTTTTCTTTTGCAATTATGGAAGATTTATCATTTAACACTTAATAACTTAACCTTTTTGGTTGGCATCTTCTTCTGAAACTAACTTTTTACCAGACCAGTCAAGATCTTGTCAAATCATCGATTTGGTGTTGGGCAATGAATTATGAGCCGTGTAAGCACGGCAAGGGTGAGCTGTGTGTTAAGAGCTCACGTAGGCAGGGCCTGATCCGCTGAGTCCACAGACAGCATCCATGATGCTTTCCGAGACCTCCTCGCACAGGCCAATGCTGCCCAGCAAGTTGATGATCAGCGCAACATCATCCGCATCCACACCAGGGCCACGGCAGATGGCACACACACCTGCACCCACTGTCACACACGTGTTCGGCATGCACCGGACCACTCGACATGGCACACGGAGCATCTGCAATGGAGGAAACCAGCGATGGAAGAAATGTGTTACCACTGCATTCACTCGCAATATAGGTCCATAAATCTTACATCCCTAATATGGGCCATTAAAATTTGTTTAACATTTTCTAGAAATGCAAAGCACTATGGGAAATAAATGGGTGTTTCAGGAGCACTTTATTGGTTAGCAAAAAAAAAAAACACATTGGAGCTGCTCAGGCCTAAACTGGATCCAACAATGCTACCTGCAAACAGTAGGCCTTCATCCTACAAGACCACTGGACTATGTTTTTGACCCCATGGGCCAAAAATTTCTCCTAAGGGCTGCACTGATGTATAATGCCAAGACCGGCCTTAGTTTGTACTATATACAATCGCTTATGCTGATGAGTACACTTTCGAAAAACCAAAAGAAAAATCTTTTTCAGAGCTAAAACTGCTCAAGAAATCGTTAGTGATTTGAAGTACGACATACAAAATAACTAGGCTTGTGCGAATAGTAAATTTTAGGTTCGAAGCGAATTCGAAGCGAATAGTGATTTTGGTCGAATAATTTCGAATCGAATTCGAATAGTATATATCACACATTATAAAGAAAAACGAGCATATTTGTCATGACCCAACCAACCTGCACAACGTTTCTTTTCAATTGTATCAAGGCATGTGCAAATGTTATTCTTTTTGGTTCAAAAGAAGTGGAAGCAACTTTGAATAGTAGCAGGATTTGGCTTTCGGTAGAATGCAAGTGATAACCTGTAAAGTATGTTACGTTTTAAAATTTACTACACTTGGAGCATATAAGCTGGTACAACAAGCTTTTAAACTTAAAAAATGATGAATCGATGTGAGGGGAATATGTTCATTTAACCTTGAAGTGGGGCTTCGCGGCAGTGCGGATTTTTCCTGGAAAGGTGTATTCACGGTATAGCACCCCTCCACTGCAGTGAAACCACCTTTACAAGAGGTTACAAGCGAACAGTGCGGATTTTTTTTTGGAAAGGTGTATTCACGGTACAACACCCCTGCACTGCAGTGAAACCACCTTTACAGGGGGTTACAAGCGGATTAATATATACCTATTCGTTCTTATCGAATACTGCATTATTCGTTCGAATATTCGAAGTGCTCCAATATTCGCACAAGCCTAAAAATAACGTATAATACAACAATCAAGACAAAATATACAATAGAATGTACAGTAGGTGTGAAGCCCAGTGTGTTTACTCAAGTAATTAGAACAATGGTTAACACTGGCTATTAAAACAACCTAATAAGGTAACAGGTATGTGCTGCCATGCCTCTTCTTCACTCTGTTCAATGCTTTGCACGCTACGACAGTCTCCCTTAGGAAAATTTGCTGGAAATTTTATTCTTGAACAGTCATTGCACCCTCACGAATTGCTGCTAGTTCCGATGTCACTGTTTACGCTAGAAATGAATATTTTGGTCTATAGTCAATTCACTTTTTTTGCATGCTGTTGTTTGGTTAGCGCCTGTAAATAGGGGCCCTTGCAGTTCATGCTTGGTGGAGAACTCGTGGTCTTATAACAAAGGTAAGCGATGTTTGGAAGTAATACTTTAAGAACTTACAGTTGGCTGGTGTAAGAACTCCAACCTACATGTCACTTCATTTTTTATTTTTCTGTTATATGGGCACACTGAAATGTACACGAGGGAACAAGTATGTACAGCGCTAAAAGGAACGAGTGTACGCAACACACACTTCCATCTATGAACATGCTTGCATACAGCTTCTCAAGTGAATGTTATGAGAAAAACTTTGTGCCGATCTAAATCCCTTTTCTCGCCTTTGGTCATTTTCCCATTTATCGCTGCTCATACTTAGTTTTGAAAATTTTTACAGAATTTAACTGGGTGACCACGTACAGCGACTAGGTGAGAAATCTTGACAGCCGCCGCGACGCTGATGACGAGGTGGTTGGTTGTCAGCTGCGGTTGTATCTCGGCACCGACAACATCCATCAGGTGCGGCTTCACGCAGAGGAACACTATACTGCACTTCTTGGGTACCTCTGCATTTCGCTGTGTCGTGTTGTATCCCTCCTCCTGAGAAATCAGATGATGTCAATGATGCGTAAGACACTCGGCAACTTTAGTGGCATATGCGCAGTAACACATTCTTATAACTACAGTCGGACACAACTTAACAAGTCCAGAGAGGCCCCGCCCAGAAGATTGAAGCGCGGCAGCCGATCACCTCCGTGACTGAACAAATAGTCTCGCTCATGCATTCGGCTATGTTCTCCTAAGGCGGAGTCACCGTCCATCCTGGCTCGTGACGTTCGTCTTCAGTGCATGCCCATTGGTGCAGGCATGTATGGCCTTTGAGGAGTAAAATGCCGTGGACTTCTAAAGTTGTATTTGACTATCAGTTCAAGCAAGCAGTGAAATTACCTCACTATATGAATAAACACACGTATATGTTTGTTTTTTAAACTGACATAATTTTCACCAAAATGTCACGAAGTTAATGCACAATGCAAGACGCACCTTTATATATTGGAAGCTTCTTAAATGTCAATTCTAATCAGATTGCAATCATGTACCCAGCGCAATTTATTGAGACCCATTAATCATGGGAAATCACGATATCTGAACCAGACAGGCACCGCAGGCAACCTGACAAATGCACCACAGCGCGCTTTTGGCGATCTGCCAACTGTGCGTGGCGAAACACTACGTCACGCTCCTCTAGCATATATGCTTATTGGTTCCGAAAATGTGGCGCCACGTCACACACTCCCATGTACGAAGGAATGCACACTCCCGAGTCCCTTCTCCCGTTGCACACGCCACAGCGTTTTAATTCGCATGGAAGTTCTAAAGAATAGCGTTTGCCTGAGCTAATTTGCAAATGGTGAGGAGGATTTCTAGCCAACCGCACACACGAGGACGCAGTTCTAACGTTACGCGCAAAGTCAACGTCCAGTATTTCTCTGTCAATCAACTGTCTGCGAGAAATGACTATTGACACGTAATGACGGGTGGTTGAGGAAGAAGAAAACAATTTGGTAAGGTTTTTTTTTTTACACATTTGATTAAGCGCCACAATTTCCTATCAAATTTGTAATGTTTATATTCTATAACCTCCCTTATTCTAAAGTACTATAACAGTATATAAAACCACTCAATTCTTGGCCAATCCCCCACAGTGGGTGTGATGCCAGAAGGTGAAGAAGAACTAGGTGCAGGCTAAGTAGATCGACTTATTCAACCATGCGCAGCAACTGCTAGAAAAGACAGACGACCAAATGTCTCGCACAAAGCATTTAGTTCAGCGAAATGAAGTGAAGTCGCGTTGAAATTCCCGCCTGAACGCGCGCAGCGCGACTCGCGTGATGGAAGACTCGCGCGACAAGCCCGGCGACCTCGTCATTCATCATTTTAAATGTCGAGGAACCAACCTTGAGTGCATCCAGGTTCTTCAGGGATGGAGCACTGACCCAAATGTTTTGGGCCGGTACACCTGCGTCAGTTGAGGAGTGAGAAAAGTAGTGAATACGCTTAAATGGTGGCTAGAAGGATGCTAGCTCTACGTGACTGACGTCCGTTCACGTGCTTACCTGCGCTCTTGATGCCCCTTATGATGCACTGGGCCATGTTTCCCGCGCCTATAAAGCCCACATTTTCTACCTTTTTCATAAGCTTTTCGTTTGTCGCCATGTGTGACAACCAGAGCGATCGCAGCTACGAGAAACAGAAACTGGGAATGGAGACGATGGGAGAGATTACGAAAGCGAACCTTTCGCGACGTGACGTTTTTGCTTCTTGCCCGTGTTGCCGTATCTGTTCTTATCTTTGCGGGTTACCTCTACACTCGTGCAATGCTGTATAAAATATTGAAAGCTTTTATCTTAATAAATATATACAACCGAAGAACTGTGACATAGCTCTAGAGTGTACTCTCGGTTATACGAAACGCACGCAGTTGAGTAGATGCTCAGGCCGAAACTGTAAGCTCGCTTCTCGTACGTCGAACGCAGTTAGAGTGACCTAGAATAGGGGGAGTGTCCAAAGCGCCGGCTCCCGCGTGGGCCTTTTGCCGTGAACTCCCGCGCCGCGCCGCTGCTGCGCCGGACCCGTGGGCTTTCCGCGCTCGGGAAGCGCGCGGAAAGCGAGGGGCGTCTGCTACGCGCGGTAGTTTTTTGCGCCGCATTTCCACACAGGGCACTTGAAGTCTACTTAACTTTAGTAATGCGGTGCGGAATGAAGCTTGTCCATCTTTAAGCGTTGTATTAGAGCTGGGGCAACAACAGAATGCAAAAAAATCATGTGTCAAGCGGCATCAGCGTGGCCTAGTTCCGGTCACAGAGTTCGAGAACGTTGGTGCATGTGTAAAAACGCGCAAGATGGACACGCACAAGCAAAGAACGAAAAAAACCCCTCTTAGCACGAGTAATCGGACAATAGCATCACGCATGCTCGAATTAAGACTAATAAAAAAATCACAGCATATCCACGGAGTGAATGATGATGAGTGGGCGAAGCTGCGGAGGTTCATCGGTAAACCGTGAATCTTCCGTGAATTCTGCCCAGTACATCATCACCGACGTGAGATCGGGCGCGTTTATACTAAAGGTTCGATGAGTTATGACGATTGCAGCTCACTTTGATTTTACATGTACGCTGTGAATTTTCATTGTTTAGAAAACCATTGCTTTAGAAAAATCTGGCGTCTTTCGTTAAGCAGCTGGCGCCTTTTCGTTTTGCTTTAGAAACATCTGGCGTTCTTTCGTTCTGCTTTTACAAAACATCTGGCGTCTTTCGTTGGTTTATTCCATCAATCAACGGCGTTTTGAACAAAAAATTTTATTGTTTAATCACACACAGGAGAAATCTCACCAGGCACTACCTTGGAGGTAAACAATGGCTGCTAATGGGAATGAGAGACAGAAGAAGTCGGCTTTTAGCTAACACTTACACTCCTACTAACGTTTCCTACTGGAACATGCCAATGGCTGCTAATGGGGAATGAGAGACAGAAGAATTCGGCTTTTAGTTAACGCGCACGCTGCGAATTTTTTATTGTTCAACAACGCACAGGAAAAATCTCCCACCGGCACCACCTTGGAGGTCAAAGCGTAAGACTTGTTACGGACTACGACTACTACTACTACTACGACGACGACGACTACGAGGGACGAACGGGTGCCGCCTTAAGGAGCTTCGCCCCTAAAAGTAAATTGCACGCGCAGTCAGCTGAAAGACTTGCGCGCAGTGACTTCACGAGCTTTTTACTCATAGTCGCCACTGGTTTGCTAGCCATATGCACACCGCTTTATTTGACAATTCATTAGCCTCCACAAGCTCTTTATTATGTACGGAGCACACCGGGAAGACGCAAGGGAAACAAAAAAAAAAATAAAGAGTAGAGACGGCCATACGACTTCAATGCTGTTGGCTTATTTTTGTTTCTGAGGTAGCGTACAACAAGGCTCACTGTGCGCAAACATTTGAAAGAAAAGCAATGCCAGGTAAACTAACCTTATTCCACAAGTTTTTGCATAAAATGCATAATAGAGAAAATGCTTTACAAATATCCAGATATCATGAAACAAAGTTGCAAATGCCCCCATTCTTGCTGTACAAGCTGCCTGAACGAAAATACGGTAAGAATATATATATATATATATATATACTATATATATATATATATATATATATATATATAATATATATATATATATATATATATATATATATATATATATATATATATATATATATATATATATATATATATATATATATATATATATATATATATAATCGCATGTTGTATTGGATCGCTGAACGTCAGTATGGAATGTTCGAGCGAGATGCGTGCATTGCTTCAAGCCTTCACCATACGAAATGAAAACAGTTTCAAACAACTCATTTCACGGTTCTCGGAGGTTAGCGTTCGCCCGGTTCAGAGACATTACGAAAAGATGTGGACGAGTAGGTACATAAAATACAATTGTTTCTGCGGCAGTTCAGTGCGCGCCAACAGGACACCCGACCGCAATTTCCCGCTTTTTCCTGGTGACCTCAATATAGCGTCCACCACAATTTCGCGCTGAAGCTCCGGAGTACTTAAATAGCGAGTCTGCTCATCTCTTGAATAAATATAAAGAGATGACCAGACGGTAAAACAAGCCTCTTTTGTCCCGCAGACGCGTGCAATCACCTGCTCTGAACTGAGAATCACGTTTCTTTTCGGGCGATCGCTCGTAACATGAAGTGAGGCATACACTATGTTGCACTGCAGTTATCGTTTCATTTTCTTTGGTTTGTCTTTTTTTTTAACGCTCCTTAGATGCCTCATCAAACACGAAAATTAACCGTCGGCGTCTCGCGTAGACAACACGAGTGATGCACAAAATCATCACGCGATGACGTCGACAGAACTTGTGACGTCACTATGACGTCATTCAACGTGACATCATATGATGGCGCCATCACATGACATGGTCGCTTTCCATTGCCTCCGTGATCGGTCCCCGATGTAGGCAATGTAAAAGCAGGTGAGGTGCAGAAAGCTTGCAATGCCTTTGATCCTGTGGGCAGTCCGAAACCACGTTATGTGCAGAAAGCTTTCGGAGAGGGGCGAGGGAGGATCACTGCATCGACTGACGAAAAAGATGGCTTCCGTTTTCGAGTCATCTCCGGCGAATGCATAAGGGACCATGTTTTTTTTTTCACATAATTTTTTTCACATACATTTTACCTACGCAGTCAGTTCTTGAAAATGTATGGGTACATGTTGGCATCGGTATTGGTGACCACCACGTTTTTTTATAACCTGACGGAAACAAATCGTCAGACCACATATCGTCAGAATTATTTCTGGCTGAAAGCGGGTTTGCGCGCCATACACCATATTATTATTGTTAGTCGTTACGCAAATGGCAAGCATATCACGTTAGTGATGCCATGTACTATCGGTCGTGTTGGGTATACGTACATTCTGCTCCTCCGTGCCAATTTTCGTGTATACCAAGTGAACGAGACGCGAGTTACGCGAGTAATTGTTTACTTTTGGTACCGCGGCCACGCCGACTGACACATTCGGCTTCGAATGAAATGGCTTGAAACCGCAGAGCGCCGGAGGCAGCCTTGTAAAACAAATCGAATGCACGAAATAAAAGATAGGATATGAAGGATACAAACGCGTTAGCCCTGGTAGCACAAAACATTGCTGCAACATTATCATAGTGTTGCCTTTCGATGTTGTTACAACGTGGATAATGTCCGCCTTCAGTAGCATTCCCGCAACATTGACAAGAAACATTGCAACAACATTGCTGAATCATTCAGGCAACGTCGCTAAAACATTATATAATATTGCAACAACATTTTATTAATGTTGCTTTCGCAGCATTGCAGCATTAGAGAAACGTTTGCACGCATGCTGCACACCATTCAGGCAGCATTGCTGAAGCATTAAATAATGCTATAAAAATGGTTATTAACGCTACTGCCACAGTATTGCAGCATTAGAAAAAACATTTTCGTGCATGCTGCACCTCACTGAAGGTAGTATCATTTTGAACCATTAGGTATCCCTGCACTGACTGTCTTTTTGCAGCACAACAATCAATCAAAGGTGAGCAGGAAAACAAAATTGTATGGAAGAACACTTTATTGTCCCCGATATGAACACTAATAATCTGATGAATCCTCTTCCCTGATGGACACATCTGGCATGCAGGCTCCGATGTCGCTCGGCTGCTGAAAAAAATTAAATTATATTCATGCATTAGTCTTAACAGAAGTCATTCATAAGGCTCATTATAATAATTTGTGCCCCATCAACATGTCACGGTTTTAAAAGAATACCACCACAGAAATTAGGCAAAGAGTTTTTTTGCGGCAGCTGTTGATGTCACCTTTAAATACAAACATATATTTTTCCAGGGAGTTGTATAATTCACAGCCCTTTCAAAAATGTGCATGAAGAGTAATGTAGCTCTTGCGTCTGAAAAAGATACTCGTGTCACCAGAAGTGGCAATCCCTAGTATGACATTTATGAGCCCACTAGCGAACCCAATGTTATGCTGGCGGGAGGCCACGTGGCAACTGCATCTTCAAGATTACGTGTGAAGCAGTGCAGAGAGACAAGGCACAAAAGGAACGAAGCGACAGGACACCACTGCATTCGCAAGTAGTTTATTTTGAAAAAACTAGGTTATTACATACATACCAGCGTACTACGTGTGACAATGACTTTCAAGTTATAACAGTTTCCGGTGATCTTCCAAAAAAGAGACTTCACAATCACTCAGAACAATGGACGCTTGGCTGATACAATCACCTTTTCTTTTAGGGACATGGAAAGCCTCGATCACTTCCCTGGTCAGCTGATCCTTGTGATTGGAAAGTATCTCAGTTTCAGGGAAAAGCGGCGTGCAACCACATTCCAAGCAATGCCGTTTAATATGTGAATGAACATTGTTTGTTGGTAATCTCTTGTGTTCTGAAAGCCGTGTGTTAACGATCAATAACAAACAATGTTCATTCACACATTAAACGACATTGCTTGGAATGTGGTTGCACACTGCTTTTCCCTGAAACTGAGATACTTTCTAATCACAAGGATCAGCTGACCAGGGAAGTGATGGAGGCTTTCCACGTCCCTAAAAGAAAAGGTGATTGAATCAGCCAAGCATTGGTTGTTCTGAGCGATTGTGAAGTCTTTTTTTGGAAGATCACCGGAAACTGTTATAACTTGAGTCACTGTCACACGTGGTACACTGGTATGTATCTATATAACCTTGTTTTCTTCAAAATAAACTAGTTCCGAGTGCAGCAGTGTCCTGTCGTTTCGTTTTTTTTTTGTGCCTTGTCTTCGTGCGCTGCTTCACACGTAAACATGAACTATCACCAACTCGCCGAACTTTCAACTTCATCTTCAAGAGCTGCAAAATTTGTATTCAACAAGGGCACTTGCTATCCTCCTTTGTACTAGTGAGTGGTGAATGGACTAGGCTTTCACAAGCACGGGCGCATTGCATTTGTGTACATGCCTCACAGTGCCCCAGAACTGCATTACAGTGCTACGCACAAGGCAGCGGGTTCAATTCCCGGCCACGCTGGCCACATCTTGTGGGAGCCACAAGGCACACATGCTTGTGTACTTCTGCTGCTCCTGGCATGTGTTTTCAACGTGTCACATCAAAAGGCAATAAGATATGTTGCACTCTTGAATTAAGGAGAGACGTGGTACTTTAAACATTTATTCTTTAATTCTTGATCGATTTTGACGGAAATTGGAAAGTTTAAGAATATTTGTGGGCGAATTTCAAATATGCAATTGTTATTTTTTTCTATGATAAGTAGTTTCCAGGATATTAGACAAATACTTCTTTGTTTAAGGCCTAATCAGCTAATTAACCGCAACCTGCACTAATGTGCAATCCACAGAATACATTCAGAATGTAGTGTGGCGTAAAGTATAAATCATTGCTTTAGGCCATTTCCAAGCAGAGTTGTGGGCTGTTGCACCCGATTTAAAAAATGCCCTCATTAATACTTGAAACAAACGTTCATTTATAACATTTCCTCATGAAAGTACTACAACAAAATTTGCCTCATGACACATTGCATCTACTTATATTAGAAGCAAAAAAAAAAGAAATCAATGATAACCCAGGTTTAACAAAAGATATTGCTCCTCCATCACAGGAAGAGCATGAAAAATTGTTTGCTGTTCGCCTTCAATTTAAAGGGCAGGATGCATGATTTTGGTTTTTTAAAGTAAGATATGGATAACAAATGACAGTATGCTACTGTATGCAGCAATGAAAATTTGTAACCAGGTGCAGAATGATGTCAGGAATGTGAAAAGATGAAAAGACAATGACAGAAGGAAGACAAAAATGTTTGTCACAACAAACAGTTTCTTTGTGTAACAAAGAAAATGTTAAGGCTAGCAAGCCACACAATCAAGGCACATAATTAGGACTTAGTAAAGTTAAGTAGTGTTGCAGAAGAAAGACATTGGGTACCATTTCTGAATCCTTGAAGGAGCATAGCGCAGCCAGTCTGCAGCATATGAACGCTTCGTACATTTTCGGCAATCCGCCGCCGTCTCCGACGAGATGACACTTCACCAATCGAACTTCTTCATATCCGCACAATACACATGTCACCGCGACGCCGCCAACGGAGCACAATCACAGAACACTACACCCAGAGAACATGATCTTGACTACACACAACAAAGGTGCTGCGTCAACACGTGGTATACAAGCAGGTGAACGAGCCGCAACGTAGCGGACTGGGTTATATGTGGTGTTATTACATAATTTATTATAAATAAAATAATGCGGCCTGTAAATTAGACAGGAAACGCTACAGTGGCAGCTGCACTGACTGTTAATAACTATTGAACGTTTCCTTGGCACGTCCGTGCCCCCATTTCGGGTTTTCTAGGTATCACACTGCGGCGCGCAAATTCAAATCTGTCCGCACGACGTCTGACGACGTCGGTGTCCGTTGTGTCTGCTTAGCCTAACTATACTGCCTTGAACCGGGTAACGATTTCTTTTTATGACTACATATCTGCGGAGTATGATTAACAGCTCGACGCTCCACGAGCTACATGGCATGCAAGGAGTTTGTGAATGTTCGGACAGTGAAGAGATAGAGCTCGACAAATAAAATACACCAAAAAAAAGGACTTACCACGTTTCCCAATGCTGCAGGGACCCATCGCGTAAGAACTTCACGAAGGTCGTACTCGAACAGAATGAGAGAAATCGCCAGCATGGCGTGCACAAAAGCGGTGATTATAACTGATTATAACGTGTTTTTGCGCGGCGGGCGTGCTGGCGGCGGGATAGTGCAGTTTAATTTGATCGCTGTAGTGTTTAATGTGAGAATCTACTTGAAGTGTATGCATGCTTATAAAAAAATTCTAGGCCAGAAAATAATGCTCTACGGTTGCTCTCGTTTGCTTCAGCGAGTGTGCGCTTATAATCGGCCACACCGTCCCCGCACGTCATCTCCGTAGATGTTGCCTCAGACTTCCGCTGTATGCAAACAGCGCAACAATGGCCTCTAAGACGCCTATAACTTTATTTTTTTTAAATGACGACGTTGCCTACAACTATTTATTGTGGATTAAACAGGTTCTCAGATATGTTTTATCATACGCAGTAGATATTTTGCTTGGTTGTCAACGAATAAATCTCCGAGTAACAAGTACGAATCTAGGAGGCCATGCTACAGCTTGGACATGCAGTCGTGTTTGGACTTCGCAAGTGCCAAAACAGGCTACGTTAATGCAGAAAAAAATGTGGTCACAATTTTTTACATACTATTCATTTTAAAGTGACGACCAATGAGATACGGTTGCATCGTGCGCCGTATCACGAGCCAGAATCTAGGAAGTCAGCATAAACTCGCATTGCTGTAATTAATTTCGCAGATGAAGTTTTCTCCTCCATTTATCGATACTGCTTCAATACATGCTCATGACTGCATCAAGTTGTGGCAAGTCGCGAAAGTTGAAAGATGAAAAAACAAGGGCGCATGCGATGTGCTAGTGCTTAAAGAAAATATTGTGATTTTAGGGTACCCTGCAGCGTTTCTTGCGTGCATGCCATTCCGCTTGAATATCGCCAGTGAATGTTGCAGTTACATCGACGGGATAATGCTGCGGCGTTGTCTACCGACATCGCGTTAACATTGTTAAACAACGTTTCATCAACATTGTTGGAAAGCAATGCCAACGTTTCAGGAGTTGTCAATGTTGCAGCAACATTACCATAAGTTGTCCAACGTTGGGCACCAAAACGCAACATTCGAAATATTGCTGTAATGTTGCAGCAACATCTTGTGCTACCAGGGAGCATGCATGAGCTAGTTACTATACGTGCATATGTGCTATGTTCTCCTGGTTATCTCTAGTTTATTCTCTCCTGCAGCAAGTTTACGTTCGTCATTCCACATGAAAGTAAGCTAAGCGCCTTTTCTCACGATGAAGTGCGCGCAGGATGCGTTCCTCAGACAGCCGCGGAAGTGTGGACCAATGCGGTGACAAACCAGCTGCAAGAATATATACAAAAACCCCGTATCACAACACACAAACGCGTTCTCTGTGTGATGAGTCGCTGCAGTATTATGTTGCAGTGACTCAGTATTAAATGCTGCCCAAATTTCTATAATTTTAGCTAATAGCCGCCAAAATATCACGCGCGTAGCAGACGCTCGCCGCTTTGACGCGGCTTCCGCCGCGGAGAAAGCCCACGCGTCCGGCACGGCAGCGCCGCGGCGCGGAAGTTCACCGCAAAAGGCCCTCGCTCCTCCCATGTATTCGCGCGGCGCTTTGGACACTCCCCCTATTCTAGGTCACTCTAACGCAGTGACCAGTCGCTGAGTCATTTCCACTCTGGTCATTTCTGTCGCCGGTTTCAAAGTTTGTGGCTGAACAACAAAGTTCACAATGACCAGGGGACTTCTCTTCGGTACCAGCTCGGGCAGTCAGAGCCATAGCAAGTACCTCGTCGAATTCCGGGCCGGCAAGATGACGCGCAAGGGGAACATGGTCCATCCCGACAAGCGCAAGGGGACCGTCTACGTCCATCAGAGCGAGGACTCGCTGATGCATTTCTGCTGGAAGGACCGCACCTCAGGTTCCGTGGAAGATGTGAGCCGTTTTTTATTGTAGCACCACGTTCTCCAATTTCGCAGTCGTGTGAAATCGGCCTTACAATTTTTTGAGAAGCGCCAAACAGCGAGCAACCTATGCATTCGTGAAGCGCGCACTAGAGCGAACGACGCGGCCCAATACCCGACAAGAAATGGTTTCTTGTAGTTAGTTGCTAATTCAGAGTTCGCTAGCGAAATCAGCTCGCTTGCTCCAAGCGCATTTATTCCACCGAATCCCGCGCCATTTGCAATGTCTGCAGACAGCTTGAGTACAGATTCTCATAATCGGAGAACTTGACTTTACAGAGCATTGGTGTTTCGGTTTATTGCTTGAAAACCTCCTGCAGCTAAGGCTGCTGGTAATGCTGTCCCTGTGTGTAATCTAAAAAAAAAATGTCGTAGGCGACGAAATGCCATCGAAACTGTCGCGCAGGATACGTCAGCTGGTAGAGTTCGTCTGAGCAACGTGCCGCAAATGCTTACCTCGCCTCTGCGGTTTCGCGATCTTTTTGCAATCGCAGTACACGGTGAACACATACAGCACAGAGATGCGAAAGTTACTCTTCATCGTGTTGGGATGACGGGGCAGCATTAAAGAGAGGCAAAAGGTAGCAAAGAAGAGATAAGACAAAAGTATTCGCAGCCGTGTTTTCATTATGGATAAAAAGCAAACAGAAAAAACACATTATTGTTTTGACAACGAAAGCTTAGAATTACTTGACTATAACAGATGTCACTTGCACAATGTCTTCTAGTAGTTTCGTAGCAGGAGGAGCAAGTACAGAATTGCCTAGCAAAGGGCATGATATGTTATTGAAATTGTAGAGCTAGTACAGAATTGCCTAGTAGAGGGCATGAAATGTTGTTGAAATTGTAGAGCCAGTACAGAATTGCCTAGCAAAGGGTACGAGATGTTATTGAAATTGTATATCAAGTACAGGATTGCCTAGCAAAGGGCATGAAATGCTATTGAAATTGTAGAGCAAGTACAGAATTGCCTAACAGAGGGCATGAGATGTTATTGAAATTGTAGAGCTAGTACAGAATTGCTTAGCAGAGGGCATGAAATGTTATTGAAATTGTAAAGCAAGTACAGAATTGCTTAGCAAAGAGCATGAGATGTTATTGAAATTGTAGAGCTAGTACAGAATTGCCTAGCAGAAGGCATGAAATGTTATTGAAATTGTAGAGCCAGTACAGAATTGCCTAGCAAAGGGTATGAGATGTTATTGAAATGTTAGAGCAAGTACAGAATTGCCTAACAAAGGGCATGAGATGTTATTGAAATTGTAGAGCAAGTACAGAATTGCCTAGCAAAGGGCATGAGATGTTATTGAAATTGTAAAGCAAGTACAGAATTGCTTAGCAAAGTGCATGAGATGTTATTCAAATTGTAGAGTGAGTACAGAATTGCCTAGCAAAGGGCATTAGATGTTATTGAAATTGTAGAGCTAGCACAGAATTGCCTAGCAAAGGGCACGAGATGTTATTGAAATTGTAGCATGTACTTGTCTGAATGTTTCACACACTTGCTTGAAGTTTTAGCAATGCCACTGTTGTCATGCGTGACCATTATGCTACACAAATGCAAAGGCGATTTCATAGTGTGGGAGAAGGCATGTATTTACTTGTAGAAAGTTTACACGAATAAATTATCTTGCTCCTTAGCTTAAGGACCAGAAGTGTGACATTTTACCTGATTGGTCAGACAACCTTACTCAGAACCTGAATGGTTTTCTTTATGTTTCCAAAGTTTGTTGGCAAGGTAGGGAATTTTATAGAACTGCAGTGAAGCTTCGTAAATTTGGTCAACTCGTCGAGCGTGTGCAGCTGGATATGTGTCAATTCTCAGCAAGTCCCTCAGAATATAAGTGCCTCTGTTGATATGCGTATTTAGATGTGCATCATACTTTTGTGTGCATGTGCCTCTAGTCCACTTGCTATGTTGATGGCCGCATTTCGATGGAGGCAGGGTGCTGGAGGCCTGTGTGATTAGGTTTAGGTGCACGTTAAAGAACCCCAGGTGATCGAAATTTCTGGAGCCCTCCACTACAGCGTCCCTCTTAATCATGTCGTGGTTTTGGGATGTAAAACCCCAACAATTATTAACTTGCTTCTGTTGACAAGCAACATTTGTTGCCTTCGTTCGTGACACAGACAGCTGCTAGCGAAGAGGCTTGTGTTTATGTAATCCGCTGTTTTGCTGCCACCTTGCCAACTCAAATAAGTTTTGCATCACTTGGTTTCAATGTATAATCTCCACGAGCATAAAAATTTTTCTCGTAGGACTTGATCATCTTCCCTGAGGACGCTGAATTCAAGAAGGTGACCCAGTGCACCACAGGCCGAGTGTACGTCCTGAAGTTCAAGTCGTCCAGTCGGAGATGCTTCTATTGGATGCAGGTGAGACTGGCAAAGCCTGACCAAGTGCATTTGTCAGCGTGCCTCAATCAGATCATGGTTTTGGCACGTTAAACCCCAGATAGTATTATTAGTAGTAGAGACTATTCAGAACAAATTAAAATAAAAATTGATTTACCTGGTGTTACATTAATGGAAGTCTGTTTTATTTCTGTTTGAACACCTCTAACAGTAAAATTTGTTTCCTGACTTACTGTTAGGTTAAACAAAATGGACTACTGAAAAAGACACGGCGTACATTGAAGGAAAAACGAAATCGTTTTGAACACTTTTTCTTCCTCTCCTCTCCTTCTTTCTGCATCTGGAAACAGAAAAAATAAAAGGCATATGAACTGATATTTTAAGCTCATATTTATTACTTGAAAACCCCCAACAGCTAAGGGTTCTGGTAGTGCTGTCCCTGTGAGTAATCTGGGAAAATTTTAAGTAGTCTTTCTAATGAAAAATTTTGTTTGATCCTTAAAGGTGTCATGAACCACATTTCCAAGTAATGATCTAATGACCTCAGTATCGGAGTTTACTGCCTCCCGAATCGATTGCCGCAAAAATTTCTCGAATCCGTCAAGAATGAGCGGAGTTACGGGGGTTTGGCGCACGCTCTCAGCGCTTTTTCCTTTTTCTCGTGCCGACGAGCGTACTGGAAGCTACATGGGGAGGGATGGCACGGGGGAAAGAAGTTACGTCAGCGCGCGTCATGAAACGCGATCGCTCTCCCGCTGTGATTCGAGTGCGGCTACCATGTACTAAGGAGTGCGGCGCCGGCAAGTGGCGGCACCCTTTGGCAAGAAGCGCATCTGATCCGAACGCCGCTCTCGATTTACGTCGGCTATCGGCCAATAAGCATGCTATGTCTCTTGCGACATAAACTGGCAGATCCGCGACGTCAACGTGCAGACGCCTCGCCCACCGACGAGAGTGAGAACCGGCCTCTGTTTGAAAAGAGGGTGCCTGGGGAAACGGCAACTTCGCGCTCCGCTTGTGGCCTTTACGTGGCGCGCACGACTGTAATACAGTAGAACCCCGCTGTTACGTTCCTCACTGCTGCGTTTTCCCGGCTGTTACGTCGTTTTCCGCCGGTCCCGGCATAGCTCCCATAGGATACAATGTATTGGGAACCCCGCTGTTACGTCGTAACTGTCGGACCGTTCCCGTATGATACGTCGCGAAGTGCGCTCGGAGCCGACCGAGTGACTACCAAAGAGAGCGGCCATGGTGCATTTTCACGCAGTTTGGCCTCGTTTGACCGTAATATTAGCCGCATATGAGAGGCGCAAGCAACAGAATCTTTCAATTGATGCAAACAAAAGCATGGCCTTCGAGATTCAAATTGAAAAGATGGCGTCTATGACGTAACTGCTCGCGAAAGCAAGGCCTTCGAGATTGGCATTTACTATTGACAAAAGCATAGCCTCTGAGATTTGTATTGCACAAACATGGCGTGAATGACGTAACTGCTTGCGAAAGCAAGGCCTTCGAGATTGGCATTCACTTCTGCCATCGCGTTGGCGTAGACTCATCATCATCGTTATTTGTCGGAGAACGGGAGGAGTTCGAGCTGGTTGGAGCTCGCGTGGTCGTGCGTGCGGTTCGCGGTCGGACTCGCCGCGCCGGTCGTGATTGCGTGTGCTTAGTTCTTTCATGCCTACAGCTGTTGGTGTTAAAAAAATCACATACGTTGATTACATTTCTGTGGATGAGGCCGTCCTAAGCTCCGCGTTTCTATCCATCGACTACCGTATTTATTCGAATATAGGTCGACCTTTCTTTCCCAAAAATGTTGCCCATAATCAGCTATCGACCTATATTCGTGATCAAAGAATCTCGACCTATATTCGCGATCAAAGTGACCAAAAGCACCGCACCTATGGCGTTCAACTGCCGCACCTGCTGTACTTCAAGCAGTTCCTGCTACATACGCACATTATATACCATAAAATCTGGTATAAAAACCGTGCCCGTTCGCCTTTTCCGACTAAGTAACTAAGAAAAAAAAGTTATTTGTGCAATAGCTGCACACCGCCTTTTCAAAGCCCCCGCAAAATGCAGCCGCTCCGCCATGTTTGCGCTGGAACCCGTGATTTCCCTAGGTAGGCCGTGAAGTCCCTAGCCCCCTGACTTCAAGCGTCAAGTGATACTTTTTGCCGAGAATTCCAGCAATTGTGCCGCTCAAGGTGAGTTCGACGTAAAAGTTGATTAGGGGTTGGCGGAAGCAGCGGGACCGACTGTTCGCGTGCAATGGATAGCGTCGTGCTTTTCGCGGCCCAGCAACTGGCAGGCATGACGCTCTTGAAAAAGAACTGACGCTCCGGGCATCAAGGAGGCCCTGCAGAAGGCCAACAGACCTGGTCGTCATACCGCTAGGTATGACGTCCCGGCTACATTAAGGACCGGGTGGCGAAGAGTTACAAAGAGTGGCTCATGAAGGAGGATGCTGCAATGACACCGACGGGACGCCGCGAGAAGGGCTTCCCTCAATGAAGTTGCGACGTGGGTGAAGGACGCGCGGAAAGACTTGCCAGCGGAAATTATCGTGACTGGCTTTAAAAAGTGCTGCATTTCCAACGCAATCGATGGCAGCGAAGTCGACGTCATTTGGAATGCCGAGGATGCCTGCGAAGAATCCGACAACCTTCCTTGCACATCTGACGAACATGACACTCCCGGCAGCGACTAGGGCGCTAATTGTAAATAAAGGTGTGCTATGTTTCAATTTTCCTGTTTTTAAAAAAAACATGGGTCGACCTATTTTCGAATATTTTTTTTTTTATTTCTCGTAGAGCGCTATAAGTAGGGGTCGACCTATATTCGTGCCCGACCTATTTTCGAATAAATACGGTAGATCGCGGCTGAGCGCGCCAATTTTCGTGCTACTCGTAAGAATTGAAATAAAATTCTGTACCACTAAATATTTTGCCGTTTTTCCTGTTTTTCGGCTCTTACGTTTCCCGTCTCTTACGTTTATTTCCTACGGTCCCTTCAAAAACGTATCAGCGGGGTTCTACTGTATTTGGCAGAGCAGTTCATAGCCGTGTCAGCTTTCCACAGGATGTGTTTCTTCAACAAGCCCAAGGGGTGCTTCATGACCCCTTTAAAGAAATGCACTTTCGGTCTGCATTCTGTCCTTCTGTGATTTTTGTCTCTACCTCAGAGCTCTACATAATACTATACATATTATGATTTAAGGTATGTTCTTCATATTGTTACTTGGGGCACATTTTATTTAGAGGTGCGCAAATAGTAAAAATTTCAGAATGCCAATGGGAAATAAAGCAAGACTGAATATCCAGTTGAAAGGGAATATTTTCACATCCCTGAAGGGACAACAAATATCAACAAAATGACAAGAACACACTCTGATATAAGAATAAATCAATGAATTAAGATGTGTATATGTGCAGATATTTTCATGTTGTGTTTCCATCCATCAGCTCCCACCTTGACTTTGGATTAACATGTGTATATAGTGATACACATACCTGTGCACATGTTAATAAATGCTAATGTTTACATATGTAATTCTACAGAATAATTCGAAACAGTCTTTCACATTTATCATTATGTCTTGCTTTGGTCTCCGAGAGGTTTTGTTATTCTTTATATATTTGAAAGAAATAGATCTTTTTAATAACTTCACACTGTGAATTCTCGAATCGGATACAAATTGAACAGCGCAAATCATCAGATGTGAACTTTTGAATATTAGCACAGCTGTAATTGCAGTGTCTGGAATAAAAATGTCTGTTAGCCTGTTAATTATTTGATTCATTTTACAGTCTGTTCTTTTTTCCATTGCCCTTTCCCCTGATCTGGTTACATAGTGTCCTGTACCATTTACTGGCATAACATTTATGACTTAATTATTTTTTTTTTTGTGAACTGAAGCATCAGATCTTCAAACTCTAGAAAATTCTTACACGTACAGGTACTTAGCAGTTTACTGTAATAGTGCTTGTTCTCTTGAAGTTTCGGCACCAAGGAGGGAGGGCTTGTGACATCGTTGACACATTCACTCGTCATGCAGTGGTTACCACGTGTGAACACAGCTGACACTTCAATTTTCTTTTACAGCGAAAGCTGTTATGAGATCATTTCACCGGCCGTTTTTGGCGCCGTAGTTGTCCGCCGCCGCCGCCGCCGCCGCCGCCGCCGCCGCCGCCGCCGCTGCCGCCGCCGCCGCCGCCGCCGCCGCCGCCGGTGTCCGTAACCAGTATCGCTCGAAATAAGAAAAAAAACTAAATAAGAAAAAAGTTCCAGGATGGAACGAGGTTCGAACCTGGGTCCTCTGCGTGGGAGCCCAGTATTCAACCTCTGAGCCATACCGGTGCTTGAAACTGCTTTGCTAAAAGGTCCTATACAGGCTTCATGTCGGGAAGGAACCACATTAGCATATGCAATATAGCGTGCTAGAAGAGTAAAATAAGCACCAAGCGTAGCACAACGCGAATTCTGTAACCAGGCGTCACACAATGCGAATTGCGCAACGAGCAGGTTGTTGAATGCTTCCAACCCATTACAAAGGACCCTGCCATAATTCTTCATCATCAGGCACAGCATCAACAAAGTGTGCATAATGCCTTACATGGGTTTAGCAGGTACCAACGCTCTCCGTAGAATGACAAAAAATGGCAGAGTGCCTGCTGGCCTACTTCTCAAAAATTACAATTTTTATAGCGTAGTGGGTTCCTCGCAAGTGCACTTGGATTGGTTGCCAAGGAAGCCCATAAGCGCATGATACACTTCCTCTGGGTCTCAGTAAAATTACAATGATTTATAGCGTAGTGGGTTCCTCGCAAGGGCACTTGTATTGGTTGCCAAGGAAGCCCATAAGCGTATGATCCATTTCCTCGGGGTCTCAGTAAAGTTCTTCGCCCCCCCCCCCCACCCGTCTCTTTCCCACGTCAACGTATGTTATACAGCATGACGGGAGAGGGAAATAGCGACCGGGCGTCACCCAATGCAAATTACATAACTGGTGGGCCGTTTAAAGATTCCAACCCATTACAAAGGGCTGAGCCATAATTCTTCATCGTCATCAGTCGTCACGTGAACAAAGTGCACATAATGCCTTACAGACGTGTAGCTGGTGCCTCGCTTCTCCGCAGAATGACGAATAATGGCTTAGTAGGTGCTTCCAAACTTCACAAAAATTGTGATTTATGGCGTAGTGGGTACCTTTCTAGTGTACTTGTATTGTAGCCCCAAGAGAGCTTAACGGGCTCTAGAAACGCCGCTCTTCCAGCTTTCGCTGTGACTGTGCTGCGGTTTTAGCGCAGGCCTGGCGTTTTTTTCTTCGTCTTGTATTTTTACAAGCAACATCACCATACCTACTTGACACTGCCAAATCTCGCTTTGAGTCGTCATATCATGTCAAAGTGAACAATACGAGGTCTGGCATATTCTTACTCACTTAGCATCGTATTAAAGTGCTAACATCATAAATGTTTCCAGGCCTTTAAACGTGCTTAATGTAATCCTTTTACGTGCAGGAAATGTGCAGTAGAGTTTATAGAACATCGAAAGCATATGTTGATGTTTTTTGTGCAGACACATCAGATGATGATGAAAACGATCGCATGGTGACGTATTGCATTGTTTGTGTAAAAGAAACACTACATCATTGGGTGAATGGTGACCTAACACTCTTGCAGGAGCCCAAAGAGGACAAGGACGAAGAGCTAGTACGCAAGGTGAACGAGTACCTCAACAACCCGCCTGTGCCGGGCTCTGGCCGTGGCGCTGGATCTAGTGGTGCTGGCGGATCGGGCACCCACCTGCACTCGGACCTGCCCAACATCGGTGACGATGACCTGCAGAACCTGCTGAACAACATGAGCCAGAACCAGCTTGTTCAGCTGCTCGGTGCGTTTCTGATGCACTGATAAAAAACTTAAGGCATCTTTGCTCTAGCAGTGCTAAGCCTGAAGAAAGTGCGGAGCTGGGCAGCCTTCTTTGTTTTTCTTTATTTTTCTCTTTCTTTCTTCCCCTGTTTCTTTCTTTTTCTCTCATCTCTCTGTTTGTTCTGTCTTTTTTGTCTGTGTTCATTTCTATTTCTTTCTTTATCTCTCTGTCTATTTCTTTCTTTTTCTCGCTCTTTCTGTCCTTCTTTCTCTTTCTTCCCTTTCTCTCTCTATTTCTCTCTCTCTCTCTTTCTCTTTGTCTTGCTGTCTGTTTTTTTTTTTATCTTGTTTTGTCTGTTTCTGTCTCTCTATTTCCTTTCTCGTCTTTCTATTTTTATCTGTTTTCCTTCCTTTTCTTTCTCTCTATTTCTCTTCTTCTCTTTCTCTCTCTACTTGTTGCCCATCAGAGTCATTGCATCCCACGCTGGACAAATTGGCGCACATGTTAGAGGAGCAAAGAAGAAGATGAAAAGAACAAAGAGAGCGCGTGCCGGTTCATGATGATAATTACCGTTAACGACTAATGGGGCTTCTCCGAGCTTAAGCAGCTCTGCTGTTAAAAAGAAAAACATAGGAGTTTCAACGTACCACTGTGGTTTCTGTGTCACATGGACCCCATCTGCACTTGCATGCATAGCATTACTTTGAATCAGTCCACAGGCACGAAATCAGCATTAGTCGAGCTTACCTTAGTCTCTTGTGTCGTGTGTATACTGCCATAGTTGCTTAGCAGCTGAGGGATTGCATTGCTAAGCATGAGGGTGTGTGTTTGCTTCCTTGCCATGATATCCGCATTTCAATAGGGGTGAAATACAAAAATAGTATTGCATACGCAGAGGCTGCATGTTTAAAACACCAGACGGTCAGAATTAATGCAGTTCCCCCCATTGCAGCGTCCCTCGCAACCGTATCATGGTGTTGGTGTGCGAAACCATAGAATTTGATTTTTACTCTTGTCATAGACGTCTTCTGATCATTCTTCACTCAACAGCCATCAAACGTTGCTGTCATCCTCACAATGTTACCGCGTCAACGTCTCGTAGTGTGCATTCACACGAACTGCTTTGTGCACATTGGTGTAGCTTGTAACCAGTGTGGCGCATATAAACATTGCACAATATTAAAGTTTTGAACAAGATGGCACAAGAGCATTGACATTACGTCATCATCATCGTCAGCCTGACTACGCCCACTGCAGGGCAAAGACCCCTCCCATGCTTTACCAATTAACGCAGTCCTCTGCTTGTTATGGCCACGTTACCCCTACAAACTTCTTAATCTCATCTGTGCACCTAACCTCTAACCCACCTAACCCTCTCGCGCGCTTGCGTAATGACATTACATAATGCTACACATAGCTTGTGGCAACGGTGAAGACATTTGCATGCATTTCGTATAGTAGTTTTGTGGCATTCAGCTGATTGCTTCACATAGACTGCAACATATGTTTGCTAGATCTACATGCACTTATTCAAAGTGTGTTTTCTGTCTCTAGGTGGTATTGGTGGCGTGGGAGGTGTCGCCAACTTGACTTCTCTGCTGGGAGGGCGAGCGGGGAGCCAAAGGTGTGTACCAGCAGTTTAGGATGCATTCCTCTTCGTTTCAACACCTGCCGTGGTAGAGGTTATGGCATTCAGCCACCAACCGCGAGGTTGTGGGTTCGATTACCTGCTTCTGCAGGGTCATTTTGACAGGGTCGGAATGCAAGAGAGGTTTTTGTGGTGCTAAAGATTGAAATTTATTCAGAACCACTTTTACTAAGGCATCCTTGGCAACTCACTGTGAAATTTTGGTATGTTAAGGCCCTTAGTTAAAATGTTTATAGCACCTTTGCCTTAAAAAAAAAAAAAAGGTCTATTGTGATGTAAAAAAAAAACCAAGGCGAAGAGAAAAGCGTGCTTTTCGATGAAGGCAGTACTGAAGCCTGCTGTGATGTAGCTTTCTTTCTTGTAGATAGCATGGTTCAGAAGCTGTGTAATGAAGTGACTTCTGCTTTGCCAGATTTATCGCCACATTCAAGAACCGGTGACCTGCCTACCTGAGGCCTGCCAACGCCATTTAGCCATGTACGGGGGATATTGAATGACCTGATGCATTATGTAGGCTTAGAAAAGCAAGCTGCCTGTGGGCCTTCCAGCTGTAGTTGCCCACTGCTGATAGCAAGCTGTCACTAAAAGAAGATGCATAGCAGAAAATAAGCAGTGATCCCACTCTTGGGCCAAATGAGCCAAAGTGCGCCACATTGGATTTGCTGCGCCATAACGATAACGTCGACGCAAATTGTGCCAAACTGCCCTAGAGCCTCGGGTATGACAGTGTCTAACACCGGCAACCACATTGCCAGCGTGTCAAACTATGTGCAGCTTGATCTTGAGGCCACCAGTGTTGCAACCATGGACCAAAGCTTATTTTGCAGACAAAGCTGTGCTTGCATGTGCATCCCGATTAAGCCATGATGCTATGCAAAGTGTTGACGCAGCTTCTGTTGTGCAAGTCTACTCGACGGCAAAACGTGCCCTCCGCAGAGCCTAGTGACTTGTAGGCATCGGTGTAGGCCAATCGGTGATGATCAAGTCGATTCATCGGCTGACATCATCTGTTACAGAAACACCGCTGACAGCTCATTTCAAACGCTGCATGGCACGCAATTAAGGCAATATTTAGTAATAACTATGTACACGCGTGCCACTAAAATGTCTGCAACTTCTGTTCCTGGACCTTGCAGAATGAAATGTGGGAAACCTTGCAACAGATACCGTAATTACTCGAATCTAGGCCGACCCCGATTCTAAGCCGACCCCCTAAAGTCCGAAGCCCGAAAAAAAACACAAAAAACAAAAACAACTTACCTCGAATGTAGGCCGGGTAAAATTCACAAAGAGAAAACATTTATTGTGCAGCACAGCATCACAGTCGTGCACTGCTTTTCATAGCCCGCAGAGCGCACCTTCACTTCCTTGGCCCCCTTTTTTTTTTTCAGACTGTGTACGCCACCGGCATATCAAAATACACCGGCGTTTGGTCTGCGTTGCCGATTTGGCCTAGCAGATACACTCTCGCTTCTCTCTTCCGAAGCACGAAACGCTGGAACTCCAGCAACTTCTCTTCATAGTCAGCCGGTAACTTTTGGGCGATTGAGGTGCGACGACGGAGGCTGAAGCCAAAGTGCTTCATGAATTTCTGCAGCCAGCCTCGGCTGGCTTTGAAGTCTGCCGCCGAAACACCTTGCTCCCTTGAAAGCGCCCTCGCCATCGCCTGGAGCACTTCCGTTGTCACTGGAAGGGCAGCTGCTCGCTGCGTCCGAACGAAGTTGGCCAATGCTGTCTCCATTTCAGGGTGACAGCCTTTGCGTGGACCGGTAAAAGCCATCCTCGTTGCGGCGCACGCGAAGAGCTTCTCCCGTTGGCCCCTCCAGCGACGAACATTCTTTTCGTCCACTCCAAAGTCCCGCCCGGCTTGAACGTTGGAGGACGACTCCGCGGCTAGCACAACTTTCCTTTTATATGCCGCACTATAATGACTACGCTCGTTTGGCACCATTGAGCTACGCCACACACAGCCCACTCGAAGCGAGACTCGAACTGATGAACGGCTCGCCTCAACACTTGCCACAAAGATAAAAATGGTGGCCTCGCGTGCGTACTTAAGCCAGGTGTTGGCTCGGCTACTAACGGCTACAATACTGTCTAGGTGGCGCTAGTTTTGCAACACTTTTCTCGATGAAAAACGGCGCGTTTTTCAAAATCCTCGAATCTAAGCCGACCCTGCAGTTTGATACAAAGAAATTCTGAAAAAACTATCGGCCTAGATTCGAATAAATACGGTATATGGAAAAATGTGTGATTTTTTTAACTTCGCGTCAATAGAAGAGCATGCGGACGGTGGCAATGCGCTGACACTTCTTGTCAAATACTTTCTCCCTAAATCTTCATCTATAGCAGAAGAGCTTTTTCATAGCTCATTCTACCAGCACGTCCGAGTTTGTATCTATCACGCAGTAAATACCCCTTAAAAGACCACGTACGTTTCGACTCCATGAGTGGCAGGGTCTAGATATAAATATTTTGCTTGGTTTTTCAAAAATGTAGTCTCATTAACAAAATTTTGCTTCCTGGTCAGAACTGCCGCTGTTTCGTTTTAATATGTGCAGCTGTCAGTAGGGGGCCCGTTTCTGACAGTCCTGGCGTTAGAAGGCTGGCCCACTGTGTAGTGGCTGCTCTGTGTTACACGTCTGGCCCGTACGTTCTAGTGTCAATCACTCACCAACGGTTGACCCTGCATTGATCAGGGCGTCCAGTGACGCTGCTTTAGCGCAAACTTCAGAGACAAGAGTTGAACAACTGCGACACACACAAGCGCTAACCTCCAACTGAATATTTATTGTTCAGACACACATTTATAGTGGTAACTGCGTGCCTGTGCCACTCCACTTCCACAAATCACGACACCCGAAAGTGATAACTAGTTAGCTTTCAAAATAAAAAGCATCAGTTACATGAAAATATGTGTCTGAACAATAAATATTCTATTGAAAGTTAGTGCTTGTGTGTGTTGCAATTTTTCATCCCTTGTCTAGTAGCATCAATAGATTACCAACTAGCCTAAACATGGACACTGCTAAGTTGACCAGTGAAGCTGTTTAGCACATGGTACAGAGGTGATGCGGCGGAGGCCAGTTTGGTATGCAACGCTGTGCAACACAGCTGTGCAACTGTTTGCTAGGCAATCAATGCGCGGTGACGTCATCGCAGTGTTGTTTTTTTTGTTTGCGTTGGACAGATTACAGCCGGCTTAAACAGCTCTGCTATTAAATTCCTATGACAGTTGGGCTCCTGTCGTTTTTGCACAGGAACTCTATGTCGAGGCCGAAATACTTTGCCGCAACTAAAATGACATTGACGTGACAAATTATCAAAAACTCTGCAATTAACTTCAATTATTCACTTTAGAGCATTTGTTTATATTAGGAAGCTGTAGTCCGTGTCAATTTATGGAATACCCATTTTTTTTAGAAATCGGGATAGTTGCATGTAATTCGAGATAATCATCATGGAATTTTAAGAGTGACATCGAAACTGATAGCACCCGGCGCACAGGAAACGCGATTACTCTGTTACGTCAGACCGGAACTCGGCGTGACAAGGAAGTGACGAAATTTGAATGAAGAAGGGTCGTGCTGCATCTTTTCGTGAAAAGCGGCAAGTCATATCACTGGTGCCGGCGGATCGCCTTACCTATACATGTGATGTTTGGTGCTTATCTGTTTCTTTTGAGTTGTGCGCAAGAAAACCGCTATATCAACCACCGGCGAAATAGCTTTTTGCACCTGAAGAAGACACATAAAACACCACACATAACACACAAAGAATAAGCTGTACACTTGTGTATTTCAGAATGCTTGCCTATTTTCCTGACCAAGTTCTGTTTCGGTGTGCCTTGATTGAAATTTCGTCGCCTCATTGTCACGAGTGGTTCTGGTCTGACGTAACAGAGTGATCGCTTTTTCTGCATGCCGAGTGCGATCAGTTTCGATACTGCCTGTAAAATTCGATGATGAATGTCTCGAAGTACGTGCAACTTTCGTGATTTCTAAAAAATGTGTATGCTAAAAAACTGGCATGCACTACAACATTCTGATATAAACAACTGGCCTGAAGTCAATAGTTAAAAAAGTTAAGAAGCTAATTAACCAGTTCTTCTTCATTAGTCGCATCAACGTCGTTTTCGCTGTGGCAAAGTATTTCTGCCACGATGCAAAGCTTTTGTGCGAAAATGACAGAAGCCTTGCTGTCGTAGCATTTTATAAAAATTTGCATTGTATAAAGAAAGCACCTTATGTACAGCATTGCTGTAAAAGTGTGCCGCACGTGTTGTGGATGGTGGAGTGACTGCAGCAGCAGTTGTGGCAGATACATTGGAGATGGTGTGACTGCAATGGTGCTTCTGTCGGCGCATTGTGGTGACGCTGCTGTAGTATGACGTCATAAATGGTGCACATGAAACTGGGATGCGCGCATTACAGCACTGCATCTATGAATTCGGTTTTGTGTGCTACCCCTACTCATTGAAACAAGCAACCATTCACGGTTCCCCCATTGACTCGCCATTAACGAGGAATGTGTCCTCTGTGAAGACACATATTTTCACTGTGTATCATACAGATCATCAAGCAGTGATGGCCGTTGTTTGGAAACCAAATAAATGTGTAAGGATCAGTATAATCGACTGAGAAGAAAAAGAAGCTGGCTTTTGCCTTCGAGTCGTCTTCGGGGAATGCGCAAGAAGGGACCGCGTGACTGTTGTATGTCGCGGCGTTTGTCGACCACTGCTGCTGATTTAAAGTGCAACATTTTATTAACACCAAGACTAGCTTTGTGGCTGGAGCCCTGCACATTGATAACCACATGGTTGTATTTAGAGCATTGCTTCATAATATACGGTTTTATGGATCCAGTATTCTGTTGCCTGCATCGAAAAAAATAGCTGAAATGGTTATTCCACAACACCCATCTGCATGATGCCCTTATTTTTTGCGTTGTCGAGTGAAACAATTAGTGCCCTGGAGAGCATTTTCTCCACGAACGCATGGCGAAACTTCTCCTCATTGCAACTTGTGTCCGAGCACCAGAGCCGACTTCAATCACGTCTTTGTGAATTGCCCAAACAAACCCAAGCCCCCGTGGCAAGGGTCAGAACACCAGGAGCGATGGGAGGCTGCTCTGCGCAGCTCACAACCGGAGTTACAGCTCCGGACAGTGGGCTGGGCCAGAGGGGTCGCCGAAGCACAGAAGTGTCCGGCCACCTAGAGCGGCCCGAGGGCTCATCGTCGTCCTGCTTCCGCTTCCGCCCCCCCCCCCTCACATGAGTCTTTCACGAATCAATAAAGTTGTTTACCTACCTACCTCCACGAAATTTGCAACAAACTTGTTTATCTAGCCCTTCGTAAGAGCTTCACAATAATTATTCAACTGTCTGAATGTAAATGCAACTTGCTCCAGAATGTGAAATTAGCTGCTCCGTGGTGCTCCCAGATGCAAAACTATCTGCTCCAAAGTGCTCCAAAATGTAAATTTTCGCAGCTCCAAAGTGCTCCAAAATGAGAATATTGCTGCTGCAAAAATTGCTCCAAATCAGAAGTCCTCGGTGGCACCACTGAATAAGTACTACATAATAGAATAAGTACATGTTTACTAGCGAAAAAGACGAGGACGAGAAGAAGGAATACAGGACAATGCTAGTCCTGTATCTAGCGTTGTCCTGTATTCCTTCTTCTCGTCCTCATCTTTTTCGCTAGTAAACATGTCCTCTTATTCACGTTACCAACTAGCCCAACTTTCCGCCTTAGAATAAGTACTACACTATGTCAGATGCTATACTGAAGCTGGATTATCAAATTATTTACTTTGTTGAATAGCTCTAAGATTCCCTGCAAAATTTCCATTCGGATGTATAGCATTGTACCACGTGTACATCATACTAGCATTCACCTCCACATTGGATACATCGAACGCTGCATGAGTGCAACTGATCATCTCCTAATTGGATCACGATTACTTGCGTCATTGAAAACGTTCGTGCCAACAAGAGGGCAACATTTTGGCAGATACTGTCAAACAGGACGCTGAATCCAGTGGGCAGTGCAGGCTGTGGAGCGAAATGACTAAGGTACGTGTCTCAAAATAAAGGTGGATCACACAGCGGAAATTTTGGTTCCGCTCAACAGTGATGGTTTTGTTTTACTTCTACACAGTTGTGTAATGCAGTGAAAAATACTAATGGCAGAGAGAACTTACCATCATGCAGTGAAGCACACTACCTGCGACCTCAATAAAGCGAGAGGCCTTCCGCTTTCACTATGTGCTTTCCACAAGAAGGCATGGATCAAAAACAAATAAGTAAGCTTCCGTGCCTCCAACCTTCCCTTAGAGCAACAATCGAAGAATTCCCACTTTTCATGATCTCGAGAAACTGCCCGAGATGTGCAGAGTTTTTGGAGCAGCTTCAGATGGGCATATTTTGCATTCAAAGTATTTGCTTCAAGTATACTTCTGTTGTCTCTGTTCTCTGTCTCTGGCAGCACCTGACTGGGTGTAGACCTAGTCAGGTGCTGCCAAATTGTCGCTAGTTGGTGCGGGAACTTTATGTTGGTGTTGCCACTTTTTTTTTATTTGCACCTTTTCTAGCTTACAAGCCATTTTCTTATGGTAGAGACAATTTTCTTGGGATCGTCGGAGGCTAATTTACTCAGTATAGAGCTCGAATTAGTCTGCCTCCGTGGTACAGTGCTTGCAGTGCTTGGCTGCTGACCCAAAGGTTGCGGGTTCAGTCCTGGTCGCGGTGGTTACATTTCGATGGAGGTGGAATGCTAGAGGCCCGTGTACTGCGTGACCTCAATGCACGTTAAAGAACACCAGATGGTCAACATTTCTGGAGCCCTCTACTACGGCACGCCTCACAATCGTATCATGGTTTTGGCACGTAGGACACCAGATATTATTGTTATTACAGCTCGAATTATTTTTTATCTTCGGCGTGTTCAGTGAAGCTGCTAGCTCACCTCGTTCTCGCTTCTCCCTGCAAGTATCACGCCGACTGGCAGTATTGGATCCCCCTCCGAGACCGTCGCAGCATCTGCAAGCTCGGCTCCGGCCCAGACCACGGCGGCGAGCTCGACTCCCGGGGCCGTGACCGAACTCCCGGCCGCCACTGCTTCTACAGCTTCTTCTGCGACGGCTGGCAACTCGAGTGGCAGTGCCTCGGCTTCTGGCCCGGCCATTCAGTTGAGCGACCTCCAGAGCATCCTCTCTGGCATCAAGGGTGAGTGGAAGGCATAGAGTCCTCTTACAGCTATGCATAAACTTTTGCAAGGGCCTCATACTGCTGTCACACGTCAAATGTAATGCCATTCGCAGTAAACGACATTCACATTGAAAGTCATTGCATTCTTGCATTCTAGGTCTACATGGGTATGCAAAATGGCATTCGCAATTGATGTCAATGTTTGTTGTCAGTCCAGTGTGCTTTTTGCTTCTCATTATTCTCCGCTGACGAAGCTGCAGAAATTGCTTCCATTGCTGGCGGATAGATACCCGGTGCAAAATTCCGACCTTGCTACCACGGCATCTCTTCACCAAAACAACGTGGAGGAATTCAAAATTAAGAAAGAACAGACTAGCGTTTGTAAACATTGTCTACATGAGGTGTTGGCATCAAGAGTTTGGCAACAAGAATGCAGTTGCACAAGTCGCTTCAACTATTGTACTGTGTGTCGAAAAGTTATCGGAAAGCTAACAACAGCCAATAATAAGAACCATCTTGCTTTGAGTTATTGATTTTCTAATTTTTTGCCAAGCAGCTGTCGTCGAGATTACACATGTCGCCCATGCATGAGTTCGGGAAACACATTCAGCGGGTGAATGCCATCAGCTGTGAATGTTTTTCGTTATGCTCGTGTAGCAGCAACAAAAATGGCATTAACAGCTAATCACATTCACTGCGAATGACATCACATGTGCCATGTGACGGGGTATCACTTTGTTGTGAATGTGGCAACGTTCCAGCTCTTATGCAAGTGCAAGCTATCTAGTTCCAATTTTTCCAGCCATGCGTGATCTACGCGCTCCCTTTGTAATGAAAGAACAAGCACTGTTACTTTCCACAACGTATTTATTTGTTTACACATGCGTGTAATTCACTTGGTGTTCATCTAGTTGGCGCTACTTCACTGTCGTTGCTGCGAATGCTCAGCAGCATGTTCGGGCATTGGGAGTCTTTTGTGCTATCACTGGTGTCGGAAATGCCCGTGACTTTAAAGGACTCCCTTACAAAGTCTGAGCACGCCACATGAAGTGGAAAGTGAAGGTGAAAGGTAACAGCAGTTGCTACGATAAATCCGGTCACAAACTGGGAAGCTTGTGACGTAGAATTAAATTAAAGGTGAATGCGAGAGGTCGCCACAGTTGATAGTATTTAGTTAGTATATTACAGGGGCCACTATGGCCAAGTTGCCCTCAGATTGGGATGAACCAAATAGTGATACATGAATTACAAGTGCACAACTACACAGGGACCTAGGAAGACAGGGACAAGCACCATATAGTAAAGTTTTCATGTGTAGGTTCCTTTCTTTTTTTATTTTGTAGTGAAATCAAAATTTTATTTATGTTACTTTTCGGGGTTTGCAGTCCCACCATCAGAGGCAGCTGGAGCAGAGGCCAACAAGGAACAAGCTGTCAATGGTGAGTGCTGCAATTTGTGTCAGTTTTATCTTTCAGGCATTAAAGTGGAGGGTTGTGTAGTAAATGTCCACTGTGTAAATGTGGCTGGTTCTAAGTGCTCGGAGAATCGGACTACCCTCTTCTTAAATCCCATTGTGCCATTGTAACGAAAGCAATCAGGTTTTGCTGTGGTAGCTGTTTCTGGCTTTTCACTCTGCTGGGTTTATTGAGAGTGGTAAAAATTTACATCTGGTGTACTACGTTAGTACAGTCGACGTCAAATGAAACCCGAACAGCGGCAAGCATTTGCAGCGGTATAGTGCACGCTGTCCAGTTATCGCCATGGACACGTGCGCGCATCCGGTTCGGCAGCACTGCGCATATGTGTGCACCTGTCCATGGTGATAACTGTACGCTGCGCACTGTACTGTACCGCTGCGAATGCTTGCCGCTGTTCGAGTTTCATTTGACGCCGATAATACATATTGGTCTGTATTGGCATTCCGGAACACAGTGCGGTCCATTCAAAATGCATGTAACTGCTGTTGTTATTGTAGTGTGTGAGCTCCAGCCTAGTTTCTGTGTGCAATAGGCTTTTGATAATTCAAACTCTAGTATTTCATACTCTCTACTAATTCAAATTTCAATTTTTGGTTGGCCTGCTGTGTTTTCAAGCTGCACAAATCTTGTTAATCCATACTTCTTGCTTGTTTATACTGCAAATATTAGCTGCCTTTGTTCTCTCTAGCTGAGCATTTGCTTTCGTATATTTTTAAAACAGCCAAAAATAAAGCCATCTGCCTGCCTGAACTTGTGAAAGTGGTAAACACCACAAACAGAAAAAAAGAAAGAAACGAGGTGGCTGGTATGCGTGTGA